>NW_010419144.1:26246-42679 GCF_000710305.1 Buceros rhinoceros silvestris
GAATATACATTTGCTAGAATTCGGGAAGTCTTAGGGCACTGACAGCTATGGCAGTGCTCCTGGTGAAGGCAAAGCAGCTTTTGCTCTCTAGCTTGCTCTGTTCTTTCCCTGATGTGAGAAAGGAAGGTGGATGTGAAAGGATATACATTAAGGGCTGTAAACCTTCCTCTACCCTTTGGAAACTGTAGTTCAACTGCCTGAGAAAGGAGAACTTCTCTGACCATGTGTCTGTCTACTGTCTGTTTAAGAACTGTCCAGAGAAAGTGTGCTTACCAGAACAAGAATCCATTATCTGACTCACTGCTCCATTATAGACCATCAGGACTGAGAAATGTTTTATTTTTGTGTGTCTCATTGTGGGATTTATTGAGCTTCGGCTGAGCTCTGAAGTGGTATTTTCTTAGGCTAAATACAAATGTAACTTAGGTTTGCATTTGCCTGAATAAAATACCTTATTTTGTCGTGATGGTTTGTAGATCATCCGTGTGAAGAGACATCTATAAATTTGTAACAACTTACAACAGATTCTTATTAATATATTTTTGTATCCTAGTAAGTAGCTTTTAAATCTGCACTTGCAAGCATCACATGCTGTCATCTGAACTTTTGACTAGTAACTAGTCACTGCTGTTAGATTGTTCAGAATTTTCATGTCTACAGACCAGTATGAAATACGGATTTGATTGTTCAACTAAACTGATAGTCCTTTCTGTCCACTATAGGTCAGTGAAGACTTGCAGAAGTCATTAATCTGTGCTCTTTGCTCTGTGTTTTCATCTTGCAATCTCCAAGCCATGCTTTTCTTATGATTGGGTGAAAGGAATGGTAACCAGTGTGGTTTCACAGCAGTAATTAGAGCAGAAATGAGTCAGTGCCATCAGAAATGCACACATGTAGTAACTGAGTGGTTGCTACTAGTCGAATATTAATCTCAAAATAGAGTTAGATAAGAGTGAAGATATACTGAAATGCAAAAATTAAAGATTTCATTTCTAGATGTCTTGTTAAATACATAGATTCATAGTGGTTTTTGTAGGTCTGGCATAAAGAGAAAAAAAATCCATATCCTTCTACTAAACCAGTTGACTTTGGGAGTGGTTGCTACTAGTCGAATATTAATCTCAAAATAGAGTTAGATAAGAGTGAAGATATACTGAAATGCAAAAATTAAAGATTTCATTTCTAGATGTCTTGTTAAATACATAGATTCATAGTGGTTTTTGTAGGTCTGGCATAAAGAGAAAAAAAAATCATATCCTTCTACTAAACCAGTTGACTTTGGGTTGGTGTACAGGTTAAGATACCAACATTTCCTTCCTTTCTTTTTTGTTGATTTATTTGCAAGGAAGACAAATGGAGTTTCCTCTTTTTTGTTAATTTATTTGCAAGGAAGACAAATGGAGTTTCCACAGAGTGCATCACTGGTGGCGTGGGAAAACTGAATTGCATGTCTAAGCATGCGGTATCAGTTTGTCTGGGACCTTGTGCAGTAAACTTCTCTGGTATGAAGGAGCATGAATGTGTTGTAGAGACCAAGGATTATGCTTCATTTTAACGGGTGGAGTTGCAGGATCTGCAGATGGCAGATACCTAGTCTTGGAGCTTGATGAATTAGAGCTTGTAATGCAAATGATCATTTGGGATCTGAAGTGCAGGTGTTTTGTTTCATTGAAATAATGATGCCTACAGAAGGCAGGATGTAGCCCCTTCCAACACAATAGGAAAGGTCTGTTAGGTCTGGACATGTCCAGACCTGGCAGTTGTCCCCAGTGACAGCTTGATGAACCTACGTGATAATGTAGTATGGCAAAGATTTGGTCCAGTAGACTAGAGAGATTAACAGGGTTAAACACCCTCAGTAATCCGTAACAACAATAGGGAAGATGAGATAGACAGGAAAGAAACTGGAAATTTTCAAGATGAATTTAAATAAAATTTTAAATTAAAGTTAAAATAATTCTCAGATGACTAGTGAAGGCAGATATAAACCTGGGAATGGTTGTATGAAGGAGTAGATTGTCATAGGGTATGGTCACTATTTGTTGGGGATCTATCAGGAGTTCGGAAGAATGTGTTTTGTAGGAATTTCTTCTTTTATGAGCAAATCTTATTTTATATTGATAAAACCACAGCATTTTATGATGGAGAAGAATGACTATAACATGACTAGAATTCAGTAATGGGCAATTCTCTGTAAGAAGTGGTATGATTTGTAGTGAAAGGCACTAGCTTTTACTAAAGCCACTCAGAAGAGCCAGAAGAACAGATGAGCTTTCTGGGCGTAGCTGAGGAAGGCTTCATTTACCCCAAATACTGTTATTTTTTTAATTCTGTCAGATATTCTACTCAAAGACATTTTGCTTTTCTATCATTTTATCCCACTTATGTTCTTCTACCATCCTGATTATAAAAGAACCATTATTATTAGGCCTTTCTATGAAATCTTTGAACCATCTTGCGAATATGGAGAGACTCATGTCTCCACTCTCATAGTAATATGTTTAAAAATGTCTATTGTTCTTGCTTAATTTTTAAAATGAGATTTCCATAATGATGTGCTGCTGGATCATCATACAAATATCAAGTACAGCACTCATCTGTGCTACTCATTTTTTTTGCCCTACACCAGCTTTTATGTTTTGTAGTTAGAGTACCTCAACCTTAGCGGTTGTCCAATATTTCCCTTTGAGTGGTAACTTACAGGGACTAATTAGAAACAATATTTTTCCCATAATATGCTGAAAAGAAGAGATCAAATTTAGAATAAACAAATTTAGAGATATGAGATTCATAAAAGGTAATGAAGTAGTCAAAATTATTTGTCAGTCAAGAAAATAATTTGTTATACATTGGCTTCCACATTAGAAATCCCTTCTCTAGCTTCTGGCTGGCTGAACAAGTCCTGTCCGGTGCTCTGCAGCCATGATAGGGCAGTAGAGGTGGGAATCAAAGAAACAAACGTGAGGATTTCCCCCTAGAACTAGCAATAAAAAAGACTGACAATAGGATGGGACCCATATTCGGCTCTCATTAGCATGAAGAAGTTTTGTATTTGACTTTGAGAGAAACTAGCCCATCATGTTTGAGTGGGTACCTTTACACTGTGGTGCTTTGTGAACCCTGTGTTTGACAGATGTGCAAATGCATGTGCATATATATGAATATATAATGTTAACCATCATGAAAGTGGCCTGCCAGTCTTGGGCATGTGTGACTTCCCCTGCCAGCCAGAATGCATGCGACAGTGAGCAGAATGTCTTTGCTGAGGATGCATGCTGGGATGTGTTTCAGAAGGGTAATAAATATATCATGGCAGCTTGCCACTGGCTGGTCATGGACTCCTGCATTTCTAAGATGGTTCATGGGCTCGATAGAACTGCTTCATTCTCACCCCCATCCAGAAAGTTCAGGATTTTTCAAAAGATAAATTTTTGTGATCTACTTAAAGCACCTATCTCTAAAGATGGGATAGAGAAATAGAGTATTGAAAGCTGTTGGAAGACATGAAAGATTACCAGATGCTTCTTAGAACAGCATGTTGCTAAGGAGTCACGCAGAGAAGGGATGGAAACTTCAGCTGATGTCCTCTGTAAAAATGCTCCCACAGAGATCTGCCTATTAACTAGCACCAAAAAAATTGTATCAGGAGAAGGTGAAAAAGCAGCTGGGATGATGAATGCTTTATTGGCGAGGGACCACTGGACACAGAACAGTCCAAAGTATGTCCTAGCTCTGCGGGTGTCATGCCTCTCCCTGGCGTTATGGCCTTTGGGGAACTTGTAAAGCGGAGACGCCTACCGTAAGCATCAAAGCTGGGGTGTTCCTCTGAGTTGTCTGGAAGATCAAGTGGGTGTTCTTCATTCTGTGCTGGTTGCTTTTGCCAGCACTCTCTCCTTTTCTCCCTATCTTTTCCTAACAACCCTTTCACCCCAGGTTTGTCTACACTCACCTTTCTTGTCTCCTTTGCCATCTGTCCTCCCTCCGAACTCACCTGGAAAAATAACCCAGAACTAACAAATCACCTCACCATGGAAGGCTGCAGCCTGCATCTGGATGAGGAAGGGGCTTTGAGACAGCAAGTGGCACTGTTTGGAGCTGCTTCATTTTACCATGAAGCATTTAAAAAACTTAGGTTTTGGGCTAGTCCAGTTGTGAGCTCCAAGTAATAAATCTGTTGCATAATATATTGCAGATGGCACTATCATTGACATTATAGCTAAATACTAAATCACAAAGACATTTCTAGGGAAATTAAAATCTGAAGATTCCAGAGAGGAAAAGCAGATTTGACAGCATTTGACAGTATAGATGCATACAGCTAGTCAATCTATACATGAGTCAGAATCATATCCGACCATAAACATTTAAAAATAATGTGTGTGTGACATGTGTGTGGTTAATTGCTAGGTCCTGAGCCTACAAATGCCTGTGCATGTGCCTGACTGGAGGAGAGTGAGGGGGCTCTCTGTGGCCCAGGACCTTGGAGAACTCTTGTGGAACAGGGATGATCTTGAGGCTAGGAGACGTGCCTGGTGTTACAGCTAGATTCAGTATTTGTGACTTCAGTAATGTCCAACCCCAGCATTTTCCACTCCTCTGTCTTTGATTTGTGGTAGAGGCATATGCTTCTGAAGTCTTTCTGTAGTCATGGCATTCTGTGCTTCCTGTGAGGCACTCTTTGGTAATATTAATATAAGTGTATTAATAGAAATTCATTTAAATATACTGGGGAAAAAAATGTATTAAAATTTTCCCTGCAATCTGGGGAATACCACCAGGGTCCAGTGCAAAGATAGCTTTGCTGAAACTGTCTCTAGGTTACACAGTCCTTAACATTTCTTCAAATCAATGCCATTCTCTTTTATACATTAGATTCTGGTGAGTTTATTTTGATGCTGAAGTCCTCTGTGCCAATCCTAGTCCATTCATATATGTATTAGAATTCTATTTTTCATAAAATTGTATGTTTGACTCACTGGCTTTCAGTCTCCTTAAAGCATGTCAGTTCACAACCAGCTATTGCATACTTCACCGATGGCTCAGTTGCTACCCACGCTTACGGTATTTTGGACACTTTCCGTGAGGTCCCACTCAAAACTGATGACTTGGAGTGCAGATGCTGAGTTCAGACCTTTGTGCTCCTTTGCGTGCTGCATATACTGTCCCAGTTGATGATGCAGAAAGGTTTCAGGTCCAACATAGTAAAGTACTTCTGCGCTGGAGGTTTTGGAGATATTCTCTTACCTGTTTTGACAGTGGAGAAATTCAGTACCTGGTAGCTGTGCTGTAGGGCAGCTGCATGTGCTCCCATAAGTTATCTCAGCTTGCTCAGAGTTACAGGAGCTAAAATAACTTAAGAGGAACAGTGGAAGGCCTCCAGAAGGATAGGTCTTGTGTGTAAGAATGTGAAGATTTCCTGGTATTTGGTTACAATACCATGGCTCAGAGATGTAGTAGGAAGAACAGTATAAGGCAATCTGCGTACAATAAATTTCTGTATTCTCTAACTGCAAAAATAATGTATGTTTAGACGTATGAACGTATGTTTACACTTATGTATTTGCATCAAGGTCTTTTCAATATATGGTGGCATCTTTACAACCAATGTATGGCTTTGCCTTTAAATAGTCACTTATTGCTCCCACCTCCAGACAAGTAAGTGTGTGTTAAAAACTTTCGTTCACGCAGAGATTTCTTTTCAAATTAACGTAAAGAGGAGAGAGGCTGATGAGCTGTGAGAAATTGGATCTCTTGTATATAAATCGTGTACCTAAAATCTTCTGGGTGGTGATTTGAGTGTTACTGCTTGTGTAGTGGATACACCTTGGCAATTGCTTGATAAACATCCACTGAATGTATTTGTGTCTCAGACCTGGGTGTTGATTTGAGTGTTACTTCTTGTATAGTGGATACACCTTGGCAATTGCTTGGTAAACATCCACTGAATGTATTTGTGTCTCAGATGGAAAAATACAAATGATGCCCTTAACCAGTATATAAGCAGACACTGCTTTAAAACCCCTGATGTCTGTGGTTCCAGGCTGACCTGGGGGAACTGATGGTTTTACAGCCAAATGGCTGCACCAAGCCAGTGTGACCCAGTAGCTCGTGGTGTCAATTTGGTGACATCTTTGGTCCTCTCCTTTTTGCCCTGATATTTCCCTGCCTGGTAGGAGGGTGTCTGTGGCACTTTGTGCTCTGCGGTTTTGTTTCTTTTGAAGCTCCTGACTGACAGGTAAGCCTGACTGTCTGGGAAGACTTTTGGTTTGAGTGATAGCAGGAGTGATCTTGGATGCATATTACCAGTCCCTCTGAGAATAGTGCAGTTTTATGTAACATCTCTACGTGATTTCCCAGGAATTTTTTGAGCACTGAGCAGGGTTCTAGCTTATTCAGGTCTAATCTCTGGCAGAAAAATTAAGTATATCCAGATTTATAAGAACCTGTCTTATGAACTTTTCAGAGGGTTGATACTACAGTCATAGCCTCTGGCTGAGCTCTGGATCCTGGTTTCACTTCTAGTCAGAGACGTTTTAATGGAACTAGATTCTGTGGGGCTCAAGAGTTTCTTCTTCCAGGGAGTCAGCCTTCTCTGAAGGGGGCGTTGTGAAAGGAGTGTAGGAGCAAATAAAAGAACGCTAATTAGTAACTATGGGTGAAAAAACCTGCTTTCTGTCTTTCTGCTGTTCATGTTCCCCCTTGTTTTGAACCTCCTCAGCCTGAACATCTCATACAACTTGTCCAGAAGACACAGTTTCCTCCATGTTAGAAGATAACAAGCAACAGAGGGATGGTGGTAGCTGAAGCCAGAAACAGTTATGTGGATAGTAAAGTCAGGGGACACTGAGTGACCAGGTCTATCCTTTGAGCCTGCTTAGAAATACAGTGGGAAAAAAGGACACACTCCTGTGGCTTCCCTGAAGAGGAGGAATGGCATTAGCAACGTGTCCGGCTTTCTGTTTGTACATGAACAACATGAAGAAATTTTAAATAGCTGATTTTTTGTTCATCAGGCAGCTCTTATACAAAGAAGAGTTGCATTATAATTTATATTCTTAATTAATTTTATTACACAGCTGTCCAAAAACCAGGGTGTATATATATCCAGGTTTGAGCTTTGCATTTTTCACATGTATGACAATAATTTTGCAAGATCTTTGTTCTCCAATCAGCTTGAGTGGCAGGGGTTAAAATAAGATAGAAAAATGGAAACGTTAGCCAGCTTTTTTGTCCAATTCTAAATTTGATTTGAACTTCTTTCACTCCTGTATCACTTGCCCAGTTTCTCCTAGTCTTGCACCATAGTTATAGGAAGGTCTGCATCTTATTTTCTTATTTGACATCAGTATTTTAAATTAATCTTTGTGTTGACTAAAAGCTGCCATGTGCAGAGATGATACACTGACTGGAGAAGAGTTCTGGATTTGAGGATATTTTAATGGGAAATCCTGTATTTCTCAGCCTAAATCGTTCAATCGAATGTTCAGTTTGTGTGGTAGTTTCTAGATTCTAGATCATCAAAATTATGATACCAGTGCTGTAGCGAAGACTTTGTGCACTAGATGTTTATTAGGACTCTGTAGTGTTTACCAAGAGTTTGAGTGCGGGGTTGCATGTCACAGCTGAGGCCACAATGTAGTTTTTGGCTGAAGAGGGCTGCGCTGAAAAAGCTCTATGCCAGCTTCTGTTAAACACAGATTGTATTTCTCTGCTGCAGACATCAGATTTATAATTCTTTTTTTTTCCCCAGTTCTACTGATAAATGAAAATGAGCATCTGGAGGCTATTGTTCAGGGTAGAAGATGTAGCATCAAGTGGCTTAGTCATCTGCAGTAGATTTTTTTTTTTATACATGCAGGAAAAAACTTGTGGTATATGGAGCCAGGTACTCCCTCTGTAGGATTGAACACACTTACTTCCAGTTCACTGTATGTTCTTATCCCGGGGAAGAATTGAGAAGGGCTTTGCCTATTCTGTGATAGATAAAATACTTCTAAGTTTCTTTTTTTGTCAATACATATCCAAAAATATAAGAGCACATCTTAATCACAAAGATATCTGTGGAAAATTTTTATGCTATTCTTGTAGTTGATTTGTATTTTCAATTGGCAAAAATCTTCTCGAGATAAGGAAGGGCAACATCTTATGTTGCCCAAGTACTTAAGCATCTCATCAAAAGGAATAACCTGAAATTTCTCTTTCAAAACTCTGTACATGGTTTTTTAAGGGTTGTTATGTTTCCATTCTAATTTCTAATATTTTATTCCCTTTTTTCTACTCCAAGAGGTATGAGTCTGGCTCTTTCTATGCAAACTCATGATTTGGTCTATTTTTACTGTCGTCTGCATGGATTCCTAATGTGTGTGTGGATCCTGAAGGCAGTGATCAAAGTTTAGTCTTAACTTTTTGGAAAGGTATTTCTTCTTAAATATGCATTCATAAAAATAGCTGTTACTGTATTTCTGGAGCTCTTTGATTTACTAATGTCTGAAGCAATTTTCTTGAAATAAGAACAACACATCTGTTGTACCTAATTAATTTTTTGTGTGCGTGTATGCTACGTGAATATAATTGAAGACACAAAAGGAATAGGATACTGTGATGTATAATCTTTGTATATTCTCTTTGTTTCATGAGTGTGGCTATATGTGAGTCCAACATCTGCTTGTTTTCATAAGGGCATCTCCAATTAGAGGCAGCTTTGGATTGTTCAGATCTACTTCTGTGAATTCCTCTCGAAGGCACATATAACCATTTTATTCCAGGGGAAAAAAAAGCATTTGGCAACAGTATTTCTTGACGATAAATTTCATCTGTAGTCATTTCATTAAGCATTTATTTCTGTTCAAAACTTCTTTATGTTTTGACCCTTCTGAACTGTAGAACTGAGTGTAAATTATATTAACATAAATTGTTTAGAAAAAATATTTCTAGTCTGATTATTCATAATTTTAATGTACACAGTGCTATAGTCTTTACCTACCAAGTAACCTAAATTGCCAACAGTCCTATCGGGAAGAACCGTTACTGCCATTTCTTCACTTACAATTCTTGCACCCCTTTTTTGTGCGGTGGCAAGTTGTTGTGCTCTGAGTACTAAAGTACTACTTTTGATTTCAGGAACTATAGCATGGAAAACCCCTAGGTCCCAGGGTTTCATCCTTTTTATTGGGCTAATGTATGTTGGACGACAGAACCACATGCAGTTAATTTCTAGTCTTATTTGGGGGGTAAAAAAACCCCCGATGTGGTGCATGAATCCTTTTGACTGGGATGCAGTAGGGATTTCGTCAGTGTCTTAGTAGCCAACGGAGAGCCTAAAGATGTTTTGGTGTGGAAAAATTTAAAATACCAGATGATAAATATGGTAACATTTGTACACAATTACTTGAAGAAGAAAATCAAAAGATTTACACTAATGAATCCCACTAAGTCTTAGGGAACATGAACAGACACATGATAATTTAGCTTTCATCTGTTTGTGTGTAAACATGAAGAGCCATTCATTTGATGGTTTGTTTTCTACCGAGAGTCACAGAGCTATGCTGAAAAAACAAAATGGCAACAAACGATTTGTTTCCCATCTTTGTGTTGACAGATGAAGCTGTGAGGTACCAAACTGACACAGATTGCTCTTGCAAATATTTCTGGTCCCAGAAAAGAAGTCCTGGTTTAAGCAAGCTAAAAATAGTGAAGCTTCAGTTTGTGATAGTTTAATTACTTGCTGCAAAATTAATGGTTATAATCAGAGGATTATGGTGTTCTCTTGAATGATGTCCAGTGGAATCAGAGCATTGTGGTGTAAACAAATTAATTTAGGCTTTGAGTGGAATTACTTAAAACAATCACCGTTTTCCCAGTTAGGGTCCATTCTGGTTGCCTGAAGAAAATGAGACCATGTAAGCAAAAGCAGGTGGAGTTACAAAATGTTTTGAGTAGCAATCTTTCTGTGATAATTCTGTACAAATTAAACAGGAGACAATTTTGTTTTCATATTTGGACATAAACTAGCTACTCTAATTTCCTTATTTAAGCCGAATGTAAAGAAAGTAATATGGATTTAGGAATGTATATATGTATTTTTCTTTGTTCTTTTCGTTATGCAGGCTTCTGCAAAATTAGCCGTTATTATTTGCCAAAAAAATTGAAGAAACTAATTTGCAGCATTTGGCTTCATATAAATCCTTCAACATAGAAAGTCTTGGTTATGTTGGAGTGTTTTTTCAGGATCGTATATTGCTAAATAAAATCAGAAACCTTTGGGGGGAATAGGTAAAAGTATGATGAGTAATACCCTTGTACTAACACAGACTGTTAGTGTCTGAGTTTTCACATGGTGGTCTGTGAGACAAGCACAAACACTTAGTCTGGATGGGAATGCTTACAAACAACAACTTCATCAATATTTGTGTGAACAAAAACTATATATATGTAAATGTCATAAGTGTCCTAAAAGCCCAAGGGACTCGAAACATGTTTAAACTCAATGCCAGTTCAGATCTGCAGAGAGTTTATGAACACTACTGCAGAATATTCAAAAAAAACCTTCAAAATATTTTCTGGCAAATATTGCTTTCTGTGTGAAAGGGCACAATACATTTAAAGAAAATGAGCACAGGTTTCTGTATATATTTACAGGATTTTTTCCTGAAATGTAGCCCCAGGAATTTTAAATTCCATGCGTATTTTCTATTTCAAACTGGGCTAACTAATACCAAATTGACAGCAGCTGAAACATTGATGAAACTTTTCCTATAATTCAGGATGAGTCTGAGCTATTCTGCTTCTCTCTGGGAGTAATGGAGTAGCACTGACCTTTACTGAGGCTAATTAACAGGTGTTCTTTTCTGCAGTGCTCTTCAAGATGCTATAATGATGATAGAAAAATTAATAACAATATATGCTGTCTGCTAAAATACTCTTAAGACTATTACTTCTCTTACCTTCATCTTATCTTTTAATTTAAGGTTGAATAAGGGCATGGGATATACTTTAATGTAACTGACCTTGTCTCATACCAGGATTAGTCCTATTTAAAAGTAATTAAAATTTACTGTCCTTAGCTTGTATAACTGCTGGGCAGTTCATATCTCTCTGCTTTCATGTTTCAGGGGAAGAGAAACAGTATCACTTAATTCAGCAAATGGTTTTCCTCATCTCTCAGTTCAAAGAGACATTGTGCTTTTGATGAAAAGGGAGCTGCTGCTTTTCCAGGATGTACTGACACTTAAGGACACACGGGGAAAAAAGAGCAAATTGCTGCTTCTGTGTTTTAAAATTGGCATAAGGGTGGAGACATTTGATCAAAGTCAGAAGCAGATCAAACCTGCATCCATTAAATGGAAAACTTGTGTATTGAAAGTCGCTCCCCAAAGGTGATGCTCTTTCCCCCTTGACTCCATTTCACTGTTTCACAATGGCGTTGCAACCCAGGACTTGGTTTGATGCCGGTGTCTTCCCCGAGTCATCGTTTGCATTCACGTGGGCTGTCAGACACCAAAGGATGGAGAAACCACTGAAGGGCTTGACCCTGCGGGGTGTGAAATGCCCACAGGTAGCTTAGATTTAAACAGGGTAGCAGGCTGGCAGTCCCCACAAGGATCTAAGGTTAAGGAATACCTGGATGACTTTTGGGAAGAACAGAGAAGCGACAGATCAAGTCTTGTGCCTTACAGCCATGAGAGAGGGAAGCATTATTTAGGCTGATGATCTGAGCTTTTTAGATGTCACATTCTCAAATTATTTTCATTTTGATGTTCTCCTTGCTTAATAAATAATTTTTTACTCTTAGCTGGTGTGCTTGGTCGAACTGAGACTATTTCACACCCCATTTCAGGCGTCTATACATACCCCATAGTCCAAGCAAGACTCAGAACTGTGTGTGTGGAGTCAGACGGCTTAGTCTACACTAACTTAGCTATTTGTATTCCAAGCTCAGGCCTTTGGAGAGTAGGGGAAGAAGTGAAATAATGCTTGAGAAGTATTTTTACATGTCATTATTTTTTATATATTTTTATTTTAGGGTTTCTTTTTCCCTTGAGTTAAGTGCAAGATTATATAAATTTAAGACCTTTACACGAAACCTTATTCTCTGTCTCATGAAGTATTCTGTCCCATGTTGAATTATTTTCCCATGTGCAGGTGAGGTAATTAGAGGTTTCTAAATGATACTTCTTACTTTGTAAAAGAAAAAACATAGGCTACGGTTTTAAAAGAAGGGTGTGGAGGAAAATGATCATGATTTTGCTGCCTGCTGATATCCCTGTCCACTGTAAATCACATTGACTTCTTTCAAAAGCAATCTGGGGATGTAAACCCAAAATATTTTATTTCAGTGTACTAAAAGCACGAATTTTGGAATTTATTTTGCACTGCCTGACAATCTATTTAATGGCTTTACACACGCACAGAGACAATTTTATATTCAATTACTGTTAGGAACTTTTGGTTAGAATCATGGACTTTCAGGAGAAACTTCTCTTTGCTTTTGTCTCTAGATGCCCATCTTTAGGC
The DNA here is from genome assembly GCF_000710305.1 of Buceros rhinoceros silvestris. Taxonomy (NCBI): domain Eukaryota; kingdom Metazoa; phylum Chordata; class Aves; order Bucerotiformes; family Bucerotidae; genus Buceros; species Buceros rhinoceros. The sequence continues at coordinate 38,760 of NW_010419144.1, forward strand.
TGCTCTCTTTGCCAGAGAATCAAGTGAGAATCCCCAGAGTGGTGGCTCACCTGGTAGCTTGGGTGAAGACGTGGAGTTGTGCTGAGGGTTTGTAGGACACCGGTGAGCCACAGGCTCACCTGCCACTGCCTGCTGCTGAAGTGCTCTTCCTGCAGAGGATGAACCCACACACCTGCATAGTGTTACGGCACTAAAAATTGAAAACTGTGGAAACAGATATTAATTCTTGCTCCTTTGAAGGCTTTTAAATATTTTTGCAGTCTTGTAATTGCATCTTCTTCGATTGCTTGGATAATGACATAGTAACAAAAGATTTTTGATATATAGTGTGAATTCTGGGAAATGATTCCCAGGATTGATTTCTGCCACATCACGACAGTGCTGAAAATCAGTTGAAAATCTGTTAAGAATTTAATTTGATAAAAGTTGTTTGTTTATCTTTGCATAGAGAAAAATATAAGCATTTTTAAATGATGCACGTTACTTGCTGAATAAGAATATAACACATAAGTAACACTTGGTAGTGTTCCTTCTTTTTTAATCCTAACTTTAAGGAAATTGTTTCTTAATATGCTGGTACATGTTATGACTAACTATATCAAGAGGCATTTTTATTAGTAATAAAATACTCAGCTATTTGACATTATGTGCAAAATAACATGTGTGTATATATTTTTTTTTCTTCTGAAGAGCCCTTCTTCCTATCTGTCTTACTAAGATTAAGCAATTGTGTACTTAAATAAGTGCAAAGGAGGAGGTTCTCCTTCCTGGCAGTCTCTTTGCCTCCTGTCTCCCCTGGACTGCTCTGTTCCCCAGAATTACGGGATTTTTTTGTTCTCATTTTAAATCTGACTTCACTGAAACCAGGGCGCATTTACAGAATGGCTGTGCTGGCACAGAGCGTGTTTCACAAGAGAAACTGCATGTCCTCACCTCGGAACAGCAACACTCCTAGAGAGAAAGGGCAAGTGCTGGAGACTGGACGTATTTCAGCTGTTCACGTCTCATTCGTTGCCGTAAGGCTGCCATAGTTTTACTTTGCTAACACTTTTGCTGCATTTTATTATTTGTAGGGAAGACAGAGGCATGTACAGGTCGGGTAGATTTTAATTGGGCTGGGAAGCACGTGAATCGCTTTGTACTTGGGATGGAGAGGCCAGCAAGAGCTTGCTTTACCCAGCATCAAGAAATGCTTTAGATGTAAAAAACAAAAACAAACCAAACAAAAAAAACCTCAAAACAAAACCCCAAACCATCAAAAAAAAAAAAACAACAAAAAGCTAAACCTTCTTTAGTCAGTTACAGGAAACAAAAAGAGAAGGTATTAAAGGAAAGACCCCAAACTCCAGGAAAAAATTCAGATTTCCATTAAAGTCTCAGCAGCAGAAAAATTGTTTATAGATCGTTTTTGTCAGTATGTCTAAAATTCACAATTCCTGTTTTTATGTGGATCACCTGGTTCATTGTATTTTATCTACACAGTGATATTGTTCATGACTTTGCAGAACAAGCCTCACTTTGTCACATTTGATACGTGTTTACACTTGATAGGAATACGGGGGTGGTAAAAGTTTCACGATATTGTGAACTACTCACTTTTTAAAGTACATTATGTTTTTGCTAGCTGTGTTAGCCAGGCATCTTGCTCCTGTGGAGCAATCTCACTTAAAGGAAAAAAGCAAGTGGGAGTTTTTTGGGTTTTGGAGCTGATTCAATTTTGCTAGAATAAGAATTAGAGGTAAAATGAATACAAGCAAGAACAACAACAGAAGAAATCATTGAAATGGGGCCGAAGTCCTGCTCCGGATGAGAAGTAGATGACTTCTCACTGGGCAAAGTGACAGCTGAATGAGATGAAGAACCTGTACTGGGAGGCAGAGGCATTTGAATTGATGTTTAAGCTTTTAAGTCTTTTAACAATTATTACACAGTTCCTTGAGAAAATGCTTCAGCAGCTGAATGTGAGTTCTCGAATACCGGAACAGCTCTGTACCCATACAGAGACTTCCCTTACAGTGCTCCTTCACCTCTCCAGCACAGCACTTTGACTTGAAGGAAACTTATTTTCTATGAATATTTATAGCCTGTTCTTTTCCAAGACATTTTATTGATTTGATTACTGCTCCCACAGAACACAGATGAAAGGAGGTCAGCCTCTGTCTTGTCAGTTCTTGACTATTACACATATTAATAATGTCAGTCTAGGCTTTTCTGTTGTTATTCATAGCTGAAAAAGAGAGGTATTGGTAATTGAGAAGTTTTTTTTAAAAAATGTCCTTTCTACAGGCTTGAGCCCAAACATTATACCCTTCAGAATAAATTATTGACACTTCCGTGACCCAAAATTATGGGCTGGTGCTAACAATCAGAATTTTGTCAGCTGGAATCCAGGTAATACCAAAGGGAGGGCTGTGTTGAGCCATGATGTTAAGTGAACAGCAGTACTTTGTGACAACGTGGTTCCCAAATCTCTGACTAAAACTATTAAGAGAATTGACTTCTAGAGATGATAAAGAAATTGCATCATGCCGAATTTCTGTTAAGTAGAGATTTTCAGTGTCGTAGCAAACTGCAGTTTAAAACAGAGGTACCTTCACTTCTGTGCTATTGCACAGGGCATCTCCTTCAGCAAGATTCTGGCAGCAATTTCATCAGTTGCATGTACAGAAAAGTTTTTAATTAATAACTTGGAGGAGGATCATTAGCTGCACATTCATAATGGGATCCTCAGCCAACAGCCTGTGAGCAAGGGATGTAAGATACAGTAATAGTGTGTGCATGTGTGGAAGACATTCATGTATATATGTAACAGGGAAACACGGCGCTGTCACTGCAAGGGTATTTCTACTCAACCCATCCAAGTGTTCAGATTTGGATATAGCCCTTGTCCTTATTCAGCCTTCAAATTCTCTCACTTTGTTTGGGAATACAGTGCATGTGTGTTGGCCCTGACAGCAGGAGGGGCGTTTACAGACTTTGTAGGAGGACTTACAGATTTTGTAAGTCCTCACAATGCATTTCTGTGTGGCCTTGAACAATCTTGACTGAGATTTTTTGAAAGTCTTTAAGGACTTTTGATGCCAAACCTTCCCTAGTTAAAGGTCTGTGTAACATGACGGCATCATCCTCAGCCACAGATTTGCTGTAACAGACCTGAATGGCATAGGGAATTTTGGACTTTCCTCCCCTCTGTTTCAGTTACCTATTTATAAAAAGGGGGGTAGGAATTTTCTACCTCCTGTGTAATGTTGGAGGGCAGTCACATGGAAGACTGAAAATGTCCTTATACTATGACTAACCAAAGCCATAAAACTCCCTGAGGTATTTATTTGTAAATACATACGAATGGGTGTACACGAGCATGTCAATCTGCGGAGCTTAGGACAGAGTTCAGAAGAGGAAAGGAAAAGGGATCATTGTAAAAATGCAGACGTTTCCACACAGTGAACACAAACATCCAAGTGTCAGTGTTTCTGCAGTATTTCCTCATGGCTGGCATGGGTACCTGGGTAGCTTGCTCTTTGTTTAACGATGATGTCCAGACCATATTTGTGCTGAAAGGGATGTCTTATTTATCTATGAATGAGTGCAAATCTCTGCCTTGGCACTGGTGGGCAGACAGGTGTTTAAATGCTAATCTCCTGAACCCGAGTGATGATCCAAGGGGAAAAAGCTTCTCGGCTACTAGAAATTCAGCAAGGTAACGTTCATGAAGATTTTGTCAGATAGCTCCTTGGGATCTGGAAAAAGCATCTTTTGATCTCTTAAAATCATGTTGACATTCAGTATCAAAACACATGTATGCCCTTTGAAAAGGGTAATTGCTGTAATTGAGCCGCAGTCAGCGTGGATGTGAACCTACAGCACCAGCGCTGCCAGCTGCGTAGTGTCCAGTGGCTGCAGCCGAGGGGGGGGGACGC
>NW_010419144.1:42737-43097 GCF_000710305.1 Buceros rhinoceros silvestris
GCCCCACGCCTGCCACGTGCGTAGTGTCCAGTGGCTGCAGCCGAGGGGATGGCAGCTGCTTCACCTGTCTCCATCCTCATGGGATTCAGCGGCCAGGAGCTCAGCTTTTGCTCTGCCTCTATGCAACCTTCTCAGTATCGAGTTTCTATAATCCATTTTTATGTGATTAAGACTTTGCGTGTTCTCCAAATCATTTTTCTTTCAGTATTGAACCACATTGCCCGCATATCCAAACCTGCAGCTGGGAGTAATTTCTCATATCTCAAAATACATGACATTATTTCGATATAATTTTCACTTTGTTTGCTACCTGATGAATGATGTCTCATGTAATCTGAGGAATGTCAAAAACAGTGAGAA
>NW_010419145.1:0-5410 GCF_000710305.1 Buceros rhinoceros silvestris
GAAAATGCCCCCCTTCCCAAACCGCGACAGTTCACAATAGTTTGTCTGCTACAGAGGAAACTGAAAGAAAATATTCATGTGAATTAGAACAGGACTGAACAGTAGAAACTGAAAATGGATATTACAAATGTTAAAGAATTTTGCTTCTGAACGGCAATGTTGAGGATCGGATCTACAGTTCCTGTTTTGTGCTAATGGAAATATTATATGTTCAAACTATTTGAAAATCAGTCTTACTTCATGAGTCTGAATTAAAGTTGTTAATTTCTAGAGTCATGGGAGAACTTGAGTGCTGGTTACACTGTATCTTTACATTAGAACCATAATATGAAGTCCAAAAATTGTGCAAAGCACAATTCAGAAACAGAAGAGAGTATGACTCATAACAAAACAAATTAAAAAATCTGTGGAGCCTGTGTTATCATAAAGCATTTGCAGAACTCAACCTCTTGAATTCCACTCGTTACTTAGGATCATTGACAAATTCATAGCATCTCAGTGCCACCCATCCACAAAAAGAAAATAATAAAAATTAAAATTCCATTTTGAAAAAAATTTCAGTGTTTTCAAAAGTACCCTAGATATAATCAAACTGTCAGAAACACCAGTCCCTCCCAGAACATGTCACAAAGTAAAATTCTTAATAATAAATAACAAATTAATAAAATTAAAAAATACTGCAATAGGTATTACAGATTTCACATTGGTGCTATTGACATAACCAATACACTAAGCTATGTTTAGATGTGGAACCATCTCAGCAACTGTCTACCGTATTTCAAGAGCAGCTCTTGATATTTGAAAGAGGATTCAGGAAAGAGACAGAATAACTTTCATTGTGCTACATTCATTGTTGAAAGAGACTCTGAGCTAATTTACTTCAGAACAAATTATTACTTTGTCACAACCTGGGAACACATGATTTAAAAAAGAGATGAAACATATCTGGTTCAGTTATTACCATGCTGAGATTAACTGAATAGTTTGGTGCCTCATTTAGCCCATATATGGGCTAAATTACAGCAGCTGTCCTATCACCCAGTGATCCCTCCTCAGAAGATAAGGGTAACTGAGAAAAGGGGAGGAGACTCATGGGTTAACATGAGAACAAATTTAATGAAACAGCAACACTCATTAATACTAATGTAAATATAAAGCATTGTCACAGGTTAAAACTATGTAGCTGTTGGAACAGAAAGGTTTTGGGACTGCCGGGGTTTTGCTGGAATGTAAACTCAGCAAACCACACAGAAAAGGGAGCATTACGAGCTCGTTAAGGCTTGAATTCAAGGCTTTGTCTGGGCAAAGGAAAAACAAACACAGGCTTAATGTAAAAGGGGGAGACCAGAAGAGCTTTAATAGTGAAAAGTCTGAAAAGTAAATCATTTTAGAAGTCAGACAGGACTGGAAAAGAGATAGATAGATTAATAAATAAATAAGTATATACACATGCAATACAGTCTCCCATTTAAACCCACATCTCCCACTTACAAAGGGCCCACCACATGTTCGCCATGCCAGTGGGGGTGGGAGGGGGAAGGAATTGTCCGTCACCTCACAAAAGTTTTCAGTCCAAGAAAACTTCTCCTGAACAAACCTTCATGTGGTAATATATGTAGCCCTTCCTTTTGGGGTAGCATGAAAGTACTTGAAGTTACCGAGGGCAGAATTCTTGCCCTCCCCATCTGCACTGCGGGAGCTGACCTGTTTTCCAGGGGAATGCTTGTGGGTTCCCCGCATTCTGCAGAAGGCTCTGCGTTGAGCATCTGGAAACAGTTTTGCATTCCCCTTCGCTCCTCCATATCTGTCCCTCCACAAGGTGGAGGGTCTGGGGCGTAGCAGGGATACTCATTCCAAAGGTCCACCCCCACCAGTAATTGGCAAAATGGAAAGGTCTGCCTGCTTCACAGAAGAGGGGAATGCTTGTGGGTTCCCCGCATTCTGCAGAAGGCTCTGCGTTGAGCATCTGGAAACAGTTTTGCATTCCCCTTCGCTCCTCCATATCTGTCCCTCCACAAGGTGGAGGGTCTGGGGCGTAGCAGGGATACTCATTCCAAAGGTCCACCCCCACCAGTAATTGGCAAAATGGAAAGGTCTGCCTGCTTCACAGAAGGAGTCTTTTACTGCTTCAGGGATATGGAGGTACTGCAGAGGTTGTTTCTCTCTCCGATGAAGAGCTCTCCTAGTCCCAGGGGTGGAAATTCAGAAGTCCCGCAGCATGCCCGTTCCACGGTTCGAACAGAGCAGAGAGTGCCAGCAAGTGTTTCAACATGCCCCTTTTTATGCGCTCATTCGCGGAGGCATGTCTGAATATCGATTCCCCTCCCCAGAGGCGTGAGAATTTCCCATGGCTCAGGATGGGGGCTGGGGGAAGGAGAAGGGGAGACAAAAAGCTCAGCCACACAGCTGGCACCATTTTCAAACGGGCACAAGCATACAAAGTTATACTCAGCCCAGTGAACATGCAGCAGTCACAATAAACAGGAAAGCAGTCCTCAGGAGCACAACGGTAAGCAAACCTCTCCGTGGATGGAAAGAAGCAGAAGAAAGACAAGAACAAGAAAGAGCAGGATGAAACTCTATCCTCTGCAAACTTCCCCCTTTATAATGAGCCTGATGTTCATGGTATGGGACACACCTGTTAATCAGCTCAGGTCAGCTGCCCCGGCTTTTGCCTCTTCCAGCTTAAGCTCCAGGCTGACTCAAAACTGCTAACAGCCTGCGAACTATAGCTGGCTTATGATTCTATCCCATCAAAGCCAGGACATTTGGTTATTTGAAACAGAAAAACTGATCAGTAAACAAGTTAGCATTTAAAGTAAGTCAGTGCTGAATATCTTTAAAACCCAATAAATTATGTCAAGTAATTAATACATTTTCTCAGGTAAAGAAACAGTCTAAGGAAGTTTCATTTGCCCTAGAAATATTTGAATATTTGAATGTAATCCATTGTGTTGGATTGTAGACTGAGAAGCACAAGCAGTTTTTCATGGGGGTAATGCTTGGCAAATGAATATTGATATAGTTGCAGGTAAAAGCTGTTCAACTCAAGTAGTTTAAATAATGATCAAAGCAGTTTATAGATTTACTAATGATGTGTAATTAATTGGAAATCGGTGACCTACATAATCGGGATCAGTATCAACAATACAAGAGATAAAATCTTACATTAGACACTTAAAATCAAGCAGTTAAAATTCTAGCATTAAGGAATTTATGTCACTGTGAAATTGAAGTCACGCTATACTGCAAGATGTGACAAAGGTCTTGAATATTTAATTGATATTGAAATACAGACAATAAGGAGTAAACCTTAGATAAAGATACTCTCGGTCTATCTTACATGCCTGGCTTGCCCTAAAATTGTAGGTACTTGGTTAATAAAACCCCATGCTCTTATTCCATAACTAGTTAGTGGAAAAGAATAGTACTATTAAAAGCCTTCATAGAGGGATTCTGGCCAGCGAAGTTTAGGCGTTCAGATAAAATAGACAGAATACCCCCTTGGAACTCTTTGAAGTCACCCAACTCTCTCCCCATTGAATACATGGTATAAAAGCTGCTAGGTACTTAACTTTAGGAAAAACCCTGAAAGGCAAAGAGACAGTGTAGGTCATGCTCGACATTCTTAATAGTGACATCAATTCCAATCAAACAACTTGTTATGTAATATTAGTAGGATATCCTTTTAGATTATATTCTTGTTTGTGCTTTCTTAGACTTTGTTTTTCCTGGAAGTAGGGGGAAAATTGTTAAAAAATAAATGAACCCAGTTAGATAGTAATTAATTTGTTTTAATGCCATGATCAGTTTCTACGTCTGATCAAAGTAGATGATCGCAGTAGTGTCTTTCAGTCTCGTAAATCTATAAACTAACATAACGTTAGGGAAAATCAGAATAGCTATAAGGTCAGGGGCATGATTAGCTGAGTTGTACGACTGATTCCCCACTTTCTTTTATGTGATATTTAGGTATACATGCCAGTATGTAATGGACGTTACCATTCATTAGCAAACTTCCTTTTATAGCTTATATATATATATATTCATTTCTCTGTGAATAAATTCCTGAAATGCCTAACAGAAAAATAAACAGATGATCTTTCTTAGCATGCCAATTTCTTGTGTATTTTTTTGTCGAGTACATATGCCCATGCCAATAGAATTATTCAAAACCAGTCCCTCAGAATCCAACCTACATAATTTGAAAATTTCACCTTAGATCCAAAGAATAGTTTCTATTGCATGCATTTGGTATTCATCAATAAAATCTGCACTGTTGTATAAGGTCTTCATTCTACATAAAAATACATAAAAATCTCCTCTGTATTATAGAAGACTTTCATATTTCCACATTTGGATAAACACTGAATAAATTAAATTCTGTTGATACATAAAACAGGTTCACATAATTGTAGTAGAATTTAAACGCATAATTAACAGAATAGTGCAAATGTTTCTTATAAAATACAGGTACGCAATGTTCACTAGAAAAAACAAGGTTTTTTCACATAAGGCTGTTGCACATGCTACAAAAAATGTGAGCATGACTCTCTTGTTTAGTGGCATTTGGGGTTCAAAAAATAAGGGCAGTCATTTGGATGATGAGGTCTTCATGAGACCTGTTATGAGCAGCAAGCTCCTGTTGCCTTAATGTGGTGCTATGTGCGATTGCTTTTTTGCCGATCTAGCTTGACCTTTTGCCTCCTCTCTAGAAAGGCAGAGCTATCACATGTCATAACTGCCAGGTGTGTAACTCAGATTCTCTGGGCTGTCTCAAACGATGCTGGGTAATTATCTGTAAAGACTGGATTGAGATGTATTGGTTCCATGAATTCAGCCTCTGTGTGCTCCTCTGCCCTCAACCATCCACAGTGGCAATAGATGTTTATTTTTTAGGCATTGAATTGCTGCCTTGGCTTTTACCACAGTTTGTGAAAGAAAAACAAAATGACATTCCTGGAAGTGATTTAGCTTATTCAAAAATAGAATGCTAAATAAAATCAGGTTAATTGTACCTTAGAGTGATCTATTTTTCTCCTTAATATTTTATCCCTGAATAAGGACATGAAGTCTAGAGTATATACAGTTGCCTATGTTGGTGAAATCTAGAATTTTGTCAATTGCTACTGTACATAATTTTGCACCAAGCCATCCATATCTGTAGATATTTTAGAGCGTTCATACCACAAGCACTACTGAAGTTCATTTCAAATATTAGCTCTGGCATTGTTAGGCTTATTTGAAAACACACATAGAGTTATCTTTACTTAAAAGTACTTAAAAGAGCTTAGCCAGAAAAAAATGTGAAGCCATGATTCTTTCCAAACTGAAGGGGAGGAGGGGAGGGGCAGAGAGGAATTAGAAGATTTTACCACCCACCTAAAGAATACAGTAAGAAGAAGGAAGA
>NW_010419145.1:5575-21020 GCF_000710305.1 Buceros rhinoceros silvestris
CTGACTGGAAATGAAAGAGAAAAAGTAAAAGAAAGGGCCTTCACTGTGTGACCTAGTTCTTGGGTTTGGATTTGAAAAACTTCCAACCAAGAAATACCTAGATTTAAGGTTTCTCATAATCTAAACAGAGTATTGAACCTTGTGCACTCTGAAAAGAATATTTTCTGCTGCCTTTTTTTTTTTTAAAAAAAAAAGAAAACATTGGGCTAGTCATCTGTTGTTATAAATACAACTTAGTCACATAAATGTAGAAAGTCTGTAGATTCTTAACCTCCCGAAGGTGCTTTGGTCAGGCTGTATATAGGTTACAAAAGCCTTCGTGACAATTAGAATTTCAGATGCATGCCTCGTTTAGTTTTGACATTTTCTATTCTTCCATTTGCCTATTCAGTTAGGAGACTGAGACATCTAGACATTATTGTGAATTCCACCTTTAAAAAAAAGTATGTGGGGGGGTGTTCCAATTATTAAATTTATTATACACTAGTTGAAAATACCTTTTATGTGTCCTGCTTTTCTTTGGCTTTAGATCTCAAACGTGATTTTACCCAACCTGCATGTCTTGGTCACCCTCCAGGACTCCCGTTCTTGGCAGGCCCCAGCTGCCCCATGCCCGGGTCTGTGACGTCCGGAGGCAGAGCAGCGACTTTTTCACGGGCACCCCCTTGCTGTGGGGAAGGAGCTTGCTTGCCCTTGTGAGGTTGAGAGCTGTGCTGGTGGTGGCATGTGCCTCCGGTGGGGTCTCCCAAGCCAGACAGGTCTCAACTGAAGGGTCAGACAAAGTGTGTCCACGGGCAGGATGGGCTCACTAGCCTTCAGGCAACCATCCTAGCAGAAGGACAACTCTGACTCCAAACCCGGGCAGATGGAGCTTGTTTACCCTTGTAAGGCATCCATCATCTAAGGGAAGGACACTCTAACCAAACCTACAACCTGAGGACTTCGCAGTCACCGTCCAAGCTCGCCAGGCCCTGGCAGATGAACCTCAGGTGTAAAGGGTGGAGCCAGTTCTGTGCACGCTGCGCCTCAGCTAAAAAATCCACCGCACAGGCCCGAAGGGTTCACTCATCGCTTGCAGTGAGCGTGGGAAAAGCCCTTCCCAGATCTTCGTTTGCGGGGAAAAACCCCTCCCCAGATCTTCGTTTGCAAAGCCAAGCCATGATGATGATGTCTTGGTATACAGAATAATGTCCGCAATACCGAAACTCACTCTGTAGGTTTAGCTGCTTGTGTCCTTTGCACTTAATAGTTGACTTCTATTAATAATGTAACTAAGGCAGAAGACTGTCAACATTGCAACAACTTGCATGTTCATCTTGAGGTACACAGATGTTAAATATTGTCATTAGAAGTGGTAGTTGTTATGTTATAACAGTTATGATAAAACTGTTCAGTAAGAAAATCATCAGGAGAAAGTACATTCTGCATTTGGCTAGTAGAAAATTTATCAGCTTTTGCCAACCTGGAATAATGGGGGGATTAGAAAATTTCTTTGCAGAGCCAGTCTTTGGTCTGTAATCAGCCAATTCTATTTTTATTCCAAGAACCTACTTCAACTTATTACAACTGATTTCCAAGTTAATAAATTCATCCCAGGCCACTGGAGTGGAAATCAGCTCATATATTAAGGCATATATATGAGATTTCTAAATGGGTATGTCAGCATCCAACTACATATTTGCTTGAATTTCCTAGACACAGACATTTAGTGCAGTCTGAAATGTCTTAAGATATCCAAGAATTCCACAGAAAGGCTGGCCAGTGATCCAGTGGTAGTCTTGTGCATTTCTGGAATGCAGGGGGAAGCTTGGCAGATGTTCTGGATATCTCAAATGAAGCTGTAAAACTGTGTTAAATAACAATTACACATTATTTTCTACCTTATAATAAGCTGAATAACATTCACAGCTCCATCATCTGTGCTCACTTGTCATCTGCTCATCTGAAGCCTTGACCTATTTGCTCTATTATACAAGTTTAAACACATACCTATGCAAAGACCTTGTATTTAAATACCTACAATAAGATGAGATTTTTAAACTGCCTGTCTTGATACACAGGCAGTTTCTGCTGGTGCATTTTGAAACTTCCTATATTCATCCCCACACATAAAAGGTATTTGGAATAAAGCTCTATAGTAACAACATTGTTGTGATTCCATTCTAAATATCCACATTTTTCTTCTACTTATTCTTTAAAAATAAAAGAGAAAAACTTGAAGTATTTTTTCATGTATTTGTTGACACATTTTATTTGCCATAAAATTTCAGTTCTACTTTGTCCTTGTGAAGCCTATAAATAGTGCTTATTTTTCTTATATTTCTTTTGGTGAGTGCAGTAGAATTAGGTAATATCCTTTCAATATCAAATAGCAATAGCTATATAATCTTCTAGATTATTCAAACTTTACACTATCTAAAATGTAATGTATTGATTGATTACCCACAGAACTGTTATTGGAAAACATGGCTGATGATCAATTGTGTGTTCTATTATCTTACAATTTAACAGCAAAAGCAAGGTGCTACATTAAACATATTTTCAATAAACTACCTGGTTTTCCTATTATTCTAGCAACAAAAGTTATGGATATGAGAGCTGATGTTCGAATTTTATTTTAGAAAAAAAAAATTACTGCAATCTAGCACCCAATTTATGAAATGTTGTCCTTATTGCTATTTATATTCAAAGTACTAAAACATAATGCAAAATTAACTTGCTGCTGGTGGGAATAATGTAGTTCTGTAGCAGGTAATACATTTTAAAGAGTTCTCAAAAAGTTAATCCATTTTAAAGGGCAGCATATTCATAATCTGAATCGAAGTTCTTGTGCTGTTCTGTCTGAAGGTTATCTCATCCAGAAACAGAAAATTCTTCATTCAGGCACATTTTTTTTATTTTTTTATAACTTCATTTTAATTCCTTTTTTTTCTCTCTCTTCAGCATTGATAAAGAATAAGATGTAGGCTGTTGCTAGTCAGACAGATAAATAAAAGTCAAGAGAGGCCAAAGATAACTTCCATAAGGCTAACTTGATTTATTCCATACAGACATTTTTCCATATGCTTTATTCTACGTTTGCTCTTTTCTAGTACTTGCTTTCCATATGGCAGTCCCTCCTCCCAAAACCTGTTCCCCTCTTTCAGCAGCATCCAAGGTTTTTGAAGAATGAATAAAAATATGGGTCTACAGTTAAGATATTTGTAATTATGAGGTTGTGAAGACTGGAACTGATGATGAAAGTCTTTATTTCACACCCTAATTAATAATAAAAGAGATACTTTAAATTTATTCCCATGCATGTAATACATCAGATTACAGTCTTCTTCATTCAAAGCATTCAAGTACATGGACAAGATCAAAATGCAGTTTGAAAAAGAAAGTTTGTTTATGGTAGTAAGTGAACAACAGGGACAGATACAGAAAACAAAATAATCTGGAAAAATATACTTGTGTTCATCACCAAATCTATTTGAAGTATTACTCTCTTTTATTCAGGTTGTAAGATGGCTATCATCATCTTTGAATACCAAATCCTTTATTTAGTAGAGGATTAGCAACTTTCTTGTGTTGTATTTTCTGATGTTGCATCAGCCTGTTATTCTGCCTCAATGACTGCAAAATCTCAGCACGACATGCTTATATGTCTGTCATGCCAACCATCTGAGATATTTTACATGGCACATACACCTACAATGTTCTTGTCCTACTTTGTGATGATACTATCCATTCCAATTTTCCTTCTTGTGCTTCTAGTTTCTTTTTCTTATACCAAAATTCTTTTCTTATTTTAACTTGTCGTTATTTTTTCTTCCACAGTATGTTTGGATTTTTTGTATACTAATATTGTGCCACCAGAATTCTGCTATTCCTTATAACATCAAAATTTGCCCTTTATGAAAGGAAAAAAACAAAACAAAAAAACACTGAATATCACTTTCTAGCAATTTTTTTAAAGTTTCCTCTAAATACTATTTGAAATGCTTAGTCTTTTTTTTATAAAAATTTATTCATATGAACAAGACCTCATTCTTCCACATTAAATCACCTTTGTCCAAGTGTTCTTTCAAAAAGCCATATGCTTGAATCTTTTTATGCTTCTAAGATTTTAGTAATTTTCAGCAGAGTAATTTTGACTGAAGTACAGCTCTTTATTTTCTTTTGTTGTTGTTGTTTGGGGTTTTGTTGTTGTTTTGTTCTTGTTGAACTTTTGTTGTTAAATAAGGATCTGGAATAATGTTGTGAAATAAAACATAATCCTTCAAAATGCATTGATCCTCTTTTTCGCATAAAAATAATTTGTCTTCTGTGCTTTCAACACAATTTCAAAATTACAGATGTTTACGGTAAAATGTTTCACTTAATAGTAATGGTTCATCTCAATATGAAGAATTAATGGAACTTCTCAATAAGATTTTTCTGATTAACTGTTGAAATAAATAGTACTTGCAAGAAACCATTTCTATATTTTCCTTCTGTATCTCAGGTATGTTTTTCTGGCTAATATGAAAGCAACAGTAGATGGCACTTGAGTTGAGATGCAAAGCTCACTTGAAAATCAGGTATCTTATTATAACTTCAGCCTCGGTATTAAGTACTCTGTTCCCTGAATTTCCTCTTACTCTGGTGCTGCTCTCAGGTGTTGTACATACCGTTCCTACTCAAGTGCTAATTCTGTCTCTCAAGACTCTCTTACTGATTTCCTGACCTTTTACTTTCCAAATGCCTCTTTGACTTATAATTCACAAGTTTCTCAGAAGCCTGGTCACAGTTAAATTGCTTCAGTTCTAATTAAATAGAAACACAATGTTTAGACAGCATGCTTTATGAGTTAAAATGAACATACTTTTTAAAAAATATCTGTTCTGAAGCCATTTAAGATGTCACTTTCCCTGTTGGGTTACTTGGGTCATCATTTGAATCTGAAAAGACAATTGGTGAAATATCTCTTTCCTTTTCTGCTTTTCTTTCAGTAAATACTACCTTCTGAAAATAGCTCATTCAGCAACAAAAATTGTCAACTTGCAGTTATCCCCACAAGTTATTGCCACGTTGGCAACAACTGACAGCAATAATTACCAGTCACGGTGTGGCTGAAGAAACTTCAAGCTCTGAAAGACCTGGCAAACAGAACCAGGGAAAAAAAAAAAAAACAACCTGGGGAGCGATTAGAAAATAGCTAGCTCAAAACCAGTTGTGCTGCAAATGTACTAACTTGGAACTGGAAAAATAATCCAGTATATTTTTGAGGCTTAAAATAAACAGCTTTCATTCTACCCACACAATGTCTTTATGTACCTATTGTATTTGGTAGAAATAAAATGTCACTTTGAGATGGCAATTTATCTTACACTTTTCACGATAGAATGCATTGCCTTGAAGGAACAAATCATGCCTATCTTTCCTATTTAGTACAAGGTAACCTAGACAAATGACTTAGATTATATCCCTACCTCTTAACGACTGAAGTTTAGGTAAGATTAATTATACATGCATTCTACAATGTACGTAAAATTCTGGAGAACTCTGAAGTGTCACATGAAAGTATTCTTTGCCATTAATATAAATTATTTAAAATCAACAATAACAGGCACAAAGGTGTCCTTCATTTACTGTAAAATCTAAAGATTCTCTTTCTATATCTGGTTTTAAAAACCAATAATTTTTCTTCAAATTTCTATTGGTTTTTATTTATTTATGCACATAGGAACCCAATTAAAATATTACATTTAATTCCTAGACAAAATAGCATTGGAAATACTTCAGTGAGCACTAATTTCAGAAGCATTTGTGGTGTAGGAAATAGAATATGGAAACAGAGAGTATATGTTTGACATCAACAAATGAACAAACAAAAAACCACTAATTGCAAAGATTTGTAATAACAAAACAACCAGCTACATACACAAAGAAAAACGTCTTTGTCTTCTGGATTGTGAGCCTTCAGTGAGCTGAAAGTGCTTTGGAGATACAGTCAAAAATGCTAGAATACTACTCTTTAAAGAGAAACACACAATATAACCTGAACTTATCTCTAAAAGCATATGAAAGCAACAGCTGTGGCTACAAGGGAAAAGGAGTTAAAACAAACAGACAAAACCAGTTCAAAATATCTCAAACTTCAATATTACGAGATTGGCCACAGTAATCACTTTCTTTTAGCAAGAAGGGAATTAAATTAATGAAGAAGCTGCATAAACTATAGCTATTCCTTATAGTATCAGAAGAGATAGACTTTGTGAAATGTATCTTTGGGAAAAAATAAGAAGTCTTTCCTATATCAGCTGTATTTATTCCTCTGACCACTACAAATGCTGATTCGATCCTTTAGTAAGTCACATGATGCATGTTGAGAAGAATCATTGCCTGACTAATTGATTAAACTTGGGAGGGGGTTTGTTCATTTTTTCCCAGGCATGAAACACTCTGTTTCGTATGGTATCTGTCGCATTGATCATATTCAATGACTGCAGTATAGTTTTTGTGTTACAAAAAGAATTATACTACTCAATTTCTGGTCCTCTTTAATTATTTAGACATTAAAAATAAATTATGTTATGCATTATTCTTGAAGTAACATGAAGGAATAATTGCTGACATTGATATAATAGAATGCCATCAATATTTTAATTTTAACTAGAATTATGCTTCAAATTGCCTTCATTACTTGAAACACAGAATAATTTTGATATTAGTTTAAATAAAAATGGAACATGCTAACTTTCATATATAAAGGACACTTCCAAACAACCAGCTTTGGTTTTGTTCTCTGCTTGTCTACACCTGGAAGACTGAGAATTCCAAATATGGGGAAATTTGAGTGTATATAAAACCTCTCACTCACTCCTTGCACCATCATATGCAAAAGCATGTGAGAGGCAGTAAGTTCACTTAGCAAATCTCTGTTGATACACCATCTTTTGGGAACAGAGCTACTTCAAACTCTGATGAGGAAAACATCGGCACAAAAACGTGATCTGGACATAACTGAGTGCCCAGTGAATTCTCCTCTTTCTGTCTGTATATCTCTTTCTTACTTGATGAGACTGTGGAATGAAGTGTCACCTCTTACTCACAATCAAACTTCAAATTTTAACCTTGGTGCTCATGATTTGGAATCTCTCCAAATTTGCCAATAGTGTCCAGGTACTGGTCAATGATGTTTCTGCCCTTAATCAATACTGCAGAGTCTGGGCAAAGCATTTCGGCATTTGACAGTTTTCTCTTGGTGAGGAGAGGGAATTGGCTTCAGTCCTTAGCTTGTCTTTCATAGGGTGGTGCTGAATTTTGTCATTCGCACAATCTCAAGACAGCGGGATTCTTTTGTTCCTTTTCAGGGATATTTGGATCCTGACAATGAAAGAGACAGACAATTTCTGGTATAAGTGTGATTGCCTTTTTCTTTATTGATGTTTCTTTTTAAGCTCTACTGAAATACTGCAAAGCTTCTGTGAAGAAAATAAACTTCATCTGACATAGAACTATTTTCTTCATTTTGTGGCTTCTCCTGTGTCTTGAGTAATTTATAAACTTCTGGTGAATCCAAAAGCAAAGTAAAATGGCAAAACCTTGCCTTTCAGGAATGTCTGACAGGAAAACAAAATAGTCCATAGTCATTCTATAGATTTGTCTTACAGTAGTTTTTTACAGTCTTCCTTTTATGTCCATGTCAAAAGTGAATTTTAAATGGATCAAGTATTTCTAAAGGTAATTTAAAAATGCTCTCCTATTTTTTGCTTCCTTGTTTTTTAAGATTATATCAGATTTACATAGTAAAATGATTTCCATTATGCAGTAGGTTAGTCTTGGCTAACAGCCAAGCTCAGACCCAGCTGCTCAGTCACTCCCTGTCCCTCAGTGGGATAGAGGGGATTACAGGGAAAAAGGAGGAATGAGAAAGCTCCTGGGTTGAGATAAATACAGATTTTGCTTACTCTATTGCATGTGGGTTGGCAGATCTAGCAGTGAGGAGGGCTGCAGGAGCAGTCTCTGAGAAAAGGTCAGAGGCTGCTCTGTGCTGGTCATAGCCATCTCCAGACATCTCTGCAACAGACCCACTGCAGCCAAAACCGAGCCCATCAGTGAAGCTGGAGATGCCTCTGAGAAAACACACCTACAAAAGGGCAAAATAGAGCATGGAAAGTATAAGGGGTGAGGGAAAAACAGTAATTCATAAGCAATCTCCTTGTCTTTGTCGAGGACGGGTGTGAGGGTGGCTGGGTGAATGTGCTGCCTTTGTGCAGTTGTTTTACCCTTTCTTAAATATTCTTTTTGAGAAGCTCCACCATCTTGTCTGAGGGGTTCAGCCGTGCCCTGCGGTGGGTCTGTTGGAGACAGCTGCAACAGCTGTGCAGCTCAAAATAAGTATGTAGGTATATTGTTAACATGGGCCTTTTACAACACTCATTGCCCCAGTTCTTCTAGAGGTAAATTTTCCATTTTAGTGGGAGAATAGTGTCTGTATTACTGTTAAAGTTAAGTATAGGTTAGTCCATAAGCATTAGTGCCTGGGTGAACTGTACATTGGTTAACAACTAATATTTAAATGATTTAAAGGATTGAAGAGGAATTTTGTGCAAGACACTTGCTGGTTTCATGTTCTTCTGTATTGTCCTGTACTCTTAAATTGATTAGATGCTTTCCCTAATGATTTTCTTTCCATCTGTTTATATGCAGTCTATAATGAAACATGATTTTATGCAAGGTACAGAAAGGAAAAAGAAAACAGGAAATGAAGAAAAAAAATTACTGTCTCATTTTCTACACAGACTTGAAAGCTAGGTCGATATTAGGGAGGGGACATCCACAACCTCTCTGGGCAACCTGTTCCTGTGCCTCACCACCCTCACACTGAAGAACTTCTTCCTAATACCTAATCTAAATCTACTCTCTTTCAGTTTAAAACCATCACCACTTCTCCTATCACTACTTGTAAAAAGTCCCTCTCCAGCTTTCCTGCAGGCCCCCTTTAGGTACTGGAAGGCTGCTATAAGGCATCCCTGGAGACTTCTCTTACACAGGCTAAACAACCCCAACACTCTCAGCCTGTCTTCATAGGAGAAGTGCTTCAGCCATCTGATCATGGCCCTTCTCTGGACTCCAACAGATTCATGTCTTTCCAATGCTGGGGGCCCCGGAGCTGGACACAGCACTCCAGGTGAGTGTCACCAGAGCAGAGTAGAGCACCAGAATCATCTGCCTTGACCTGCTGGTCATGCTTCTTTGGATGCAGCTCAGGATACATCTGGCTTTCTGGACTGCAAGGGCCCATTGCCAGTTCATGTTGAGTTTCTCATCAACCAACACCCCCAAGTCCTGCTCAGCAGGGCTGCTCTCAACCCGCTCATTGTCCAGCCTGTAGCTGTGCTTAGGATTGCCCCAACACAGGTGCAGAACCTCACGCTCGGCCTTGTTGAGCTTCATGAAGTTTGCTCTGGCCCACATCTCAAGCCTGTCAAGGTCACTCTGGATGGCATCCCTTCCTTCCAACCACAGATACAGCCTTGTATTGCTGAAAAAATTGCTGAGGGTGCACTCAATCCCACTCTCCATTTCATTGACAAAGATCTTAAACAACACCGGTCCCAATACCAACCCCTGTGGAACGCCACTCATCACTGGTCTCCACTTGGACATAGAGCTGTTGACTGCAACTCTTTGAGTGCAACCACACAGCCAATTCCTTATCCACTGACTGGTTCATCCATCAAATCCCTGTCTCTCCAATTTAGATACAAGGGTGTTGTGCAGGACAATGTCAAATGCTTTGTACAGCTCTAGGTAGATGATGTCAGTTGCTCTTCCGTTAAATACCAATGCTGTAACTCTGTCATAGAAGGCCACCACATTTTCAGGCAAGATTTCCCTTAGTGAAGACATGCTGGCTGTCACCAATCAACTTCTTATTTTCCATTTGCCCTATCATGGTTTCCAGGAGGGTCTGCTCCATGATCTTGCCAAGCATGGAGGCGAGACTGACTGCACAGTAGTTCCCCAAGTCTTCCTCTTTTCCCTTCTATAAAATGAGGGTTATATTTCCTCTTTTCCTGTCAGTGGGAGCGTCACCAGACTGCTGTAACTTCTGTAATATCATGGATAGTGGCTTAGCCACTTCATCTGTCATTCCCTCAGGACCTGCAGATGCATCTCATTTCATTCTGCACTGTCAGGTTCTTTAGGTGGTCTTGAATCCGGTCTTCTATAGTGGGCAGTTCTTCATTCTCCCAGTTCCTGTCTTTGACTTCTGTGACTTGGGCGGTGTGACTGGAGCACTTGCCAGTGAAGACTGAGCCAAAAAAGTTGTTCAGCACCTTAGTCTTCTCCATATCCCAGATAACCAGGTCTCCTGTTTCCTTCATGAGTGGGGCCACATTTTTCCTAGTCTTCCTTTTATCAGCAACTTATGTATACACACTTTTCTTGTTGCCTTAATGTTCCCGGACAGATTTAATTCTATCAGGGCTTTAGCTTTCTAATCTGTCCTCTGACTTGTACAATTTCTCTGTATTCCTCCAAGTCTACATGTCCTTGCTTCCACCTACCGTAGGCTTTCTTACTGTGTCTGAATTTGTCCAGGAGCTCCTTGTTCATCCATGCAGACCTCCTGGTGTTTTGCCTGACTTCCTCTTTGTCGAGATGCATCACTCCTCATCTTGGAGAGCAGCCCTGTGCAGAAGGGCTTAGGGGTAGTGGTGGGTGAAAGCCTGGACATGGGCCAACAATTTACACTCACAGCCCAGAAGGCCAACTGAATCCTGGGCTGCATCAAAAGAAGTAAGGCTAGCAGGTCTAGGGAGGTGATTCTCCCCCTCTACTCCACTGTCGTGAGACCTCACCTGGAGTACTGTATACACCTCCTGAGTCCTCAGTACAAGACATGGTCCTGTTGGAGTGAGTCCAGAGGAAGGCCTCAAAAATTATGAGAGGGATAAAACACCTCTCCTACGAGGACAGGCTGAGGTAGTTGGAGTTGTTCAGCCTAGAGAAGAGAAGGCTCCAGGGTGAACTTATTGTAGTCTTTCAGTACATAAGGGGGCCTATATGAAAGATGGGGACAATCTTTTTAGCAGTGCCAAGGGTAAGTGCAGGACAAGGGGTAATGATTCCAAACTAAAAGAGGGAAGATTGAGACTAGATCTAAGGAAGAATTTTTTATGATGATGGCGTTCAAACACTGGTACAGGTTGCCCAGAGAGATGGTATGAACTTATTGTAGTCTTTCAGTACATAAGGGGGCCTATATGAAAGATGGGGACAATCTTTTTAGCAGTGCCAAGGGTAAGTGCAGGACAAGGGGTAATGATTCCAAACTAAAAGAGGGAAGATTGAGACTAGATCTAAGGAAGAATTTTTTATGATGATGGCGTTCAAACACTGGTACAGGTTGCCCAGAGAGATGGTAGATGCCTCATTCTTGGAAACATTGAAGGTCAGGTTGGTTGGAACACTGAGCAACCTCATCTAGTTAAAGATATCTCTGCTCTGCTACAGAGAGGTTGGACCATATGACCTTTAAAGCTCCCTTCCAACCCGAAACATTCTATAATTCTGTGATGATTCTATGACTGGAGAAGGTGATCCTCAAATATTAACCATATTTCTTGGACCCCTCTTCTCTCCAGGGCTTTATCCCATGATATTCCACCAAGACCCCTGAAGAGCCAAAGCCTGCTCACCTGAAATCTAGTGTAGTGAGCTTACTGCATGCCCTCCTCACTGCCAGAAGGATCTTGAACTCCACCATTTCATGGTCACTGCATCCAAGGCTGCCCTTGAGCTTCACATTCCCCACCTGCTCTTCCTTGTTGGTGAAAGCAAGGTCCAGCATAGCACCAGTCCTTGTTTGGTCCTCTATCCTTTGGAGAATGAAGTTATAATCAACATATTCCAGGAACTTCCTGGATTGCTTGTTCTCTGCTGTGCTGTCCCTCCAACAGATTACAGAAATCTCTCACGATGACCAGGGCTTGTGAATATAAGGCTGCTCTTATCTATGTATAGAGGGCCTTATCTGCTCAGTCTTATTGGTCAGAGGGCCTGTAATAGACCCCCACTATAATGCCACCTATCCCTTCCCTTTCCTTAAGCCTGATCCAAAAGCTCTTGATCTGCTTCTTATCCATCCACAGATGGAGGTCCATTCACTCCAGCTGGTCATTGACACAGAGAGTGGTGCATCCTCCTTGTCTCCCCTTCATGTCCTTCCTAAAGAGCCTGTACCCTTCTATTCCAACACTCCAGTCACAGAGGTCATTCCATCACATCTCCTGATGCCAATAAGATAAGATAACCTGCAGGTTTGTGCATATCTCTTAACTCTTGATATTCCACATGCTACTTGTGTTTGTGTAGAGTCATCGAAGCTGGGCCTCCAATGAAGCTGACTTACTGGCCGAAGTGGCTGGAATTCCATTGTGCTGCGCTTTGGGTGACCTCCTGCTGACCTGTGATCCCCCTCCAGGCTCTGGGCATCTATTGTTGGCACTGGCATAGAACTGGTAGGAGTGGGATTGATTGAGGTTGCCCTCCATACCATTCCTAGTGGAACTAGGATACTGACACGTGGTTGCTTACAAGAAGCATTTTTCTGAAGCATTTTAAAAGGAGAAAGCCAAGAAAGGAAGAGTTCCAGCATCACAAGGCAAAAAGTTGACATTCTACAGATTCAAACTCCAAGAACTGAAATGAGTGACATGAGGAAATTTTACCCAACAGCAGAACATTCTGATGAAGAGTACTATTTTAATTAGTAACAGTGAAATAATCTTAATGATTGTAAATATATCTTTGATGAGGGAAATAGTGTACCCATATTTAGTCTAGAATTATGCTACTTCTCTTCTGTTAGCTATAATTAGCAGACCTTGGTTTAGAGTCCATCAGCTCATTGTTTAGGAAATTCAGTTTGCTTGGTTACATGTTAGGTGGAAAAAGGAGCTATGAGGGAAAAGCAAAAACAGAGAATAAAAAAGGAAGATGGTGAAACATTTCCTTTTATACTGCATTCACTGTCAGAATCTTCTTTATTAGCAGCTGTAGGACGAGGCATAAACATAAGCACTACCTCTCTCATCTTTATTAGTTCTGTATTTGGAGTCTTTATTGTGGTGGATCGCTGTAGGATTTTAGTCACTTAAATAGAATTTGTTTACTCTGACATGTAATCTTATGAAAGGTGTCTTAAGTGTGAGAAAAAGAGAAAATTTTAGATGCCAGTCTCTTTTTGTCATATCCTAGCTACAGAGAAAAATTCGGTTTGGTGAATTTTTTGGAACCTTTAGTCCTAAGCAATAAAAGTTTCCCCTGAATGTGTATA
Source organism: Buceros rhinoceros silvestris (assembly GCF_000710305.1). Classification (NCBI taxonomy): domain Eukaryota; kingdom Metazoa; phylum Chordata; class Aves; order Bucerotiformes; family Bucerotidae; genus Buceros; species Buceros rhinoceros. Next base: position 18,891 of record NW_010419145.1, read on the forward strand.
CTAAATGATGTGGTGAGTTGTATTAACTCATTAAATAAAAAGTTTAGAAGTTCAGGCTCAATAATTACATATAATTACAGGTCTTTTCTGTGTTTAAAAGGCAAGAGAATAACAGGTTTTATTATAATGTCAGAGGAACACAATGTCTTATAAGAAGTTAAGACTGTAAACAACTTCCTAGCTTTTCAAAGAATGCAGTAGTTGTATTTCTTTTATACAGTTGGACAACGACTCTTCAGGAGTCTTATTTTGTCAGAACACTTTTTTTTTTTTGCTACTATAAATAGATTATTGTTTATCTTAACTAAAAATATTCCAGTTTTGTCCCAGTGAAATGACTGAGGAAATTTATCAAAACCTTGCTGTGCAGAACAAAAGAAACATTTTCTTCATGGGATAAAAAGTTCATTTCTCCTTCACTGCAGAGTTATTTGGAAATTAAAATTCATTATGACCCCATTTGGCACTTCGGTCAGAAGTACTGGATTCTGGTCAAGAGATTGTTGCATTCAGTTTGCTCTCTATGTAAGACTGAAGACAAAACTAAAAACCTGTAAAATTCAACAGCTTCTGAGTTATTTTCTTGGCAGAGAGCAAGTAGATATTTCTGTTTACCTATATCATCCCTCACAATCTTTTATATCAACTATGTTTTCTTCTGTTAGTCAAAGATTGTTTTATTAGCTGAATTAATGAAGTATTAGTCATTCTTCTTACAAGAAATTAGAACTCTTATAATTTGTATTAAGTTACTTTATTTCACTGTAGTAAAATTTTCAGCTCTACTAGAGATGAAAAACCGTAAGCAAAACTGTAACTACATTTTAAATGAAAGGAGGTAGATTGTGGGAAAAACGTGCCATGCACTAAGAAAGAAAATCTTTACTAAGGCTGAGATCTCCAGCTAATTTTTCACCTTTGGGTTCGGTTTTAGCATCTCTTTCTTCCTCTTATTTGACTGTGAGTTACTGCCCCTGATTCAGCTGATAAATCTGTATCTATACCCACATGTGAATTAACCAAATGCAAAAAAAAAAAAAAAAATCAAACCAACAACAACAAACACACAAAACAAAAGAAAATCCAAAACCGATTCAAAAAGGCAAATCACAGAATCACAGAATCATCTGGTTGGAAGAGACCTTTAAGATCATCGAGTCCAACTATTCACCCTGTATTACCAGGGTCCCTAAACCATGTCCCTCAGCACCACATCTACAAGTCTTTTCAAGAATTCCAGGGATGGAATTGTACAACACCTCCCTGGGCAACCTGCTCCAATGCTTGACCTGTAAGCATTCTTTCTGTAAAGAATTTTTTCCTAATACCCTACAATAAATCTCCTCTGGTACAACTTGAGACCATTCCTCTCATTTCCTCTCATCCTGTCACTTCTTACATGTGAAATCAAACCAACAACAACAAACACACAAAACAAAAGAAAATCCAAAACCGATTCAAAAAGGCAAATCACAGAATCACAGAATCATCTGGTTGGAAGAGACCTTTAAGATCATCGAGTCCAACTATTCACCCTGTATTACCAGGGTCCCTAAACCATGTCCCTCAGCACCACATCTACAAGTCTTTTCAAGAATTCCAGGGATGGAATTGTACAACACCTCCCTGGGCAACCTGCTCCAATGCTTGACCTGTAAGCATTCTTTCTGTAAAGAATTTTTTCCTAATACCCTACAATAAATCTCCTCTGGTACAACTTGAGACCATTCCTCTCATTTCCTCTCATCCTGTCACTTCTTACATGTGAGAAGAGACCAACCCCCACTTGCTACAACCTTCTTTCAGGTAGTTGTAGAGAGGAATGAGGTCCTCCTAAGCGTCCTTTTCTCCAGGCTAAAGAACCCTGGTTTCCTTCATTAGCTTCATTGCCCTTCTCTGGACGTGCTCCAGCACCTTTACGTCCTTCTTGAAGTGATGGGCTCAAAACTGAACACAGCGTTCAAGGTGCATCCTCACCAGTGCCAAGCACAGGGGTGTAATCACTTCCTTACTCTTGCTGGCCATACTATTTCTGCTACAAGCCAGGATGCTGTTGTCTTTCTTGGCCACCTGGGCACACTGCTGGCTCATATTCAGCTGGCTCACAATCAACATCCACATGTCATTTTC
>NW_010419145.1:21129-31440 GCF_000710305.1 Buceros rhinoceros silvestris
GGCTCATATTCAGCTGCCTCACAATCAACACCCACATGTCATTTTCCATCAGGCATCTTTCCAGCCGCTCTTCCCAAAGCCTGTAAAGGTGCAAGGGGTTGTTGTGACCCAAGTGCGGGACCTGGCATTTGGCCTTATACAACTTCATACAAATGACCTCAGCCCATCGATCCAGCCCATCCACATCCCTCTGTAGAGCCTCCCTACTTCAAGCAGATCAACACATCTACCTAACTTGGTGTTTTCTGCAAATTTACTGAGGGTGCACTCAATCCCCTCATCCAGATCATTGATGAAGATGTTAAAGAGAACAGAGCCCTGTGGGACACTACTGGTGACTGGCCACCAGCTGGATTTGACTGCATTCACCACCACTGGTGATGGGCCTGGCCATCCAGACAGTTTTAACCCAGCGAAGTGTATGGCATGAGCCAGTTTCTCCAGGAGAATGCTGTGGGAAAGTGTCAAAGGCCTTACTAAAGACTAGGTAGACAAAAGCCACAGCTCTTCCCTCACCCACTAGGTGGGTCACCTTGTCATAGAAGGAGATCAGTTTGGTCAAACAGGACTTGCCCTTCATAAACCCATGCTGACTGGGCCTGATCGCCTGGTTGTCCTGTGCCATGTGATGGCACTCAAGATGATTTTCTCCATAACCTTTCCTGGCATTGACGTCAGACTGACAGGCCTGTAATTCTCCAGATCCTTCTTCCTGCCCTTCTTGTAGATGGTCATCACATCTGCTAAGCTCCAGTCAACTGGGACCTCCTGGGTTATCCAGGACTGCTGGTAAAAGATGGAAAGTGTCTTGGTGAGTGCTTCCTCCAGCTCCCTCAGTACCCTTGGGTGGATCCCCTCTGGCCCCAGTCTTGTGCGCATCTAAGCAGTGCAGCAGGTCACTGACCATTTCCCCCTGAATTATAGGGGCATCATTCTGCTCCCCATACCTGTCTTTCACCTCAGGGGGCTGGGCATTCAGAAAAGAACTGGACTTAATATTAAAGACTTTTGTGGTACTGTACCATTTGAATGGAAGAAAAAAGTATATTTGAAATACTTACTAGAAAAGTTATTGTCATTCTAGCAAAGTGATTAAAAAAAGTCCAAAGTAAAACTGCCTCAGGTATTTTATTAAATAGTAACCGGCAGATAAATACACAGTACATTTCTCAGACTCTTCCAGATTGTAAGTATTCAATAGAACAGATAGGGGCAAGAAGTGATTAATGTATATATTCTAATATATTAAAAAAAATACAGTTAAGTGCAGAAGTTGTGCATCCAGTTTCTGCGTTTTCTATCTACAACATGCTTCCAAGCAGAAAGATCTAATCTCAACAAAGAACATGATTTATCAGAGTAATACAAGGCAGCACAACATTTTCTTACAAAAAACTTCAAGCACCAAGAACTCCTAACAGTAACACTTTTTTTAGGTTCTGTGTTCAAACTTCATCTCCAAAATCTAACTGAAATACCGAGAAGTAGTCTCATTAAATGCAATTTACTTGAAATGAAATAATTATTTCCCTGTATTGTTGTCTCAATTTGGGGGGTTTTGGGCAGTTCAAAAAAATCACATTTTCAAACTGCTTTTCAGTATGTTTCTAAAGAATACCACCTATTTTACATATCAGCACAAGACACTTCCTCAGTGACCTAGAGCTAAATGTATGTTTTCTTTACACTCTTGAAACAATTTTTTTTTCTCAAAGATTTGTAATTAATTATTTGTATAATTACTCAGGCACATTAGTCTGTCTTTAAATCATGTGACTCATGAATAATGTCAGTGAATATAATAAACTGTAGGCTCCTAAAAAATGTTATCAGAGTTAAATAGAGATTCTATAATGCTTAATTAAGGATAACGACAGATGAAACAGCCTTTTGGGAGACTGTTTCACACCGACAGTGTATTTATTTACTGAAAAGTCATTCTTTATTTCAGGAGTTATAAAAAAGAATCTTTGCAGGTATATATCCACCAAAATCTAAAATACTTATGTTTTCATTATGTATATCTTCAGCTTATCACGTAATTTTGATAAGTTCAGTCTGTACTATTCACAAAATAATAAAAAGAAAGCTATTTAACAAATTTGGGATATAATGTTGTCAATTTTCAACAAGGGAATTCAGACATTTTAGTACGGTACTACTGTCATTGTAGAAAGATCACCCCAGATGGTGCAGATGACGAACATGGCAAACAGGAAGGCAGGCAGAGAGCGAGTTTGAAGATAAGCGAAATAACACCTCATTGGTGAGCCTGAGTGATGTAAAAAAGAATACCTTAAGAAATCATTATACTAGACCATTACATAACAAAATCACCTCCTGACAGACTGCTTTCTTGTTTGGGCTATATGAGATATATGAGATACACGAGATATACGAGAGATGTCTTTACACAAGGATTATAAAGAAGGGAAATGCAGTAGCATTACCACAAACTGGCAATGAGTGGAGAGATTGGCTGGGTGGGATATCACAGGGTAACGGCCAGGGTGAAAATATAACAGCTGTGTTTTGCTTTGAATGGAGGAGGATCTGGAATGTAAATATATAAATATTACTCACTACATTTCTGTTAAACTCTAATGTGAGTGTGGTGCCCTAGAGCCTTACAACCATCTGGGTACTATGTAGCTTGACAGGCTATGGACAGAAACAACAGTCCTGCCAAGAAAAATAACTGAAAGCAATCTGTGTTTCACCAGCCCGAGAAAATAGCATAGCTGATTTTTGAAGTGCGTCCCTCAGTTAATTATAACATTCTGTTGCTTAACAATATTATCTGACTCTCTGTAAAGCAACCAATTAAAGAAACTAGTTAGCAGCCCTGTGTACATCAGCTTCAGGCACTAATTTGTCCTAGAAATCAGATTGAAACTGATGTAAACTGATACGTGCACAACTGCATCTCTTCCACTGATTATTCTTTCTAACCCCCCATCCCTGTCTCTAAAGATCAGGTGCAGCATGGTCCCTGTTTTTATTTTTCCTTTGACTCAAATGCACCTCTTCTAAACCGTTTTCATTTTCAGGAATGGACTATGTGCCTTAAGGCTGTCAGCTTTGTTCATGCCTGGTATAACCTGCCATAGTTACACCAGTTTAGAGCTTGCTCTTCTGTCTTTCTCTTGCCTCTCTTTGTAAGACTTGTTGCTGTTATGACCCTTCTGTCACTTCATTTCGGTTGAAACCGAATGAATGATGAAATTGATGAAATTCAAGTATCTCTTTCTGAAGGACATGTCCTTTTTTGCAAGCAACAAAAGCTCAAGTTTTTTGGGCCCTGTAATGAGGTAATCACCCTTTAAACACTTCTGGCTGCACCTTGATCCTTATGAACATTTGGGAAAATTTGGTCCCTGTGTAAAATATTTTTAAAATACAAAACTTACATGTATTTTGGAAAAACATATTTGTCTTCACAGAGGGGACAGAGGCAGCCTATTGAAAAGACAATTACCAGACATCTTTTAGAATCATAGCTAATTCCACCGTGTTTAAAAAAGGCATTTTATTTTTCTTGTAGACTATTTAAAAAAGAAAACTGAGTCTTGAAAATTGAAAGCAAATGTGTACATTTTTGGGGTGACCTGTGATTATTTTTAGCATTTGCACTAAAATTTTTCATCACACTTCAGTAGGAATTTTGGGTCCTAAGGATTGGAGAGTATCTCTGCATTATATAATAAAGTTTCCACTGTCTTTCTAAATCAAGTCGATATGAATTATTCCAGTTCATTCTGTAGATCAACCCCAAGGCTCTGTTTACTCATGTTTCTGAAAATTAGATGAGATTTATAACAATGACATTCTTTTTATTTTGTCGAAGTCCCTTTTTTATATCCACTGCCTTTTACTTTGTATTTTGCTTTCCAATACTAGAACACTACTATTTTTCCTTTTTGACTACAGTTCATTTAGAGTAAAAAGCAGAGCACCTGGAAAGAATGAAGCAAACGTGTTCTGAGAGATGGAGCACACAGATGTGTAGGAGAATGAAATGGAAATTTTAGAATTCATGTAATGGAAGTTAATATATAATGAATACCATGACCACAAAGTGTAGACCTGTTCTAAAACTTCCTTCTCAAAGGTGTGTGATGGCATTATCTTTTCATACATGAAGTAGCAAAGAGGAAACTGTTGATTTCACTGCTGGATGGACACTGTACATTTTCCAATTTTATCTTTTGTAGTTCATGTTCTGGTCATGCTTAAAAGGACCCTATTCATCTTTCCAGTAGGTATTTTTCTCTACTTTGTCTACCATTGTATCTCTTGTCTGACACAACTTTCCAAGACTATCCACTACATTATTTTTACTCCATCCTATTGGCAGCATGTCATGTTCTGTTCCTGTAGGCATTTTTTATTTGTGCTATTTAGTTTTTTCTTATTATAGTGAGTCTATTTTTCTTTTTTCCTGTGCTTTGTGTATATTTTTTTTTTATTTTTTAAATGCTGTTTGATGACAGCACGCAGTCAACAAAATTACAGTTGCATTTTCATGAGGTTCTAAGCATATGTACAGCTTCCACTGGATGATGCACATTATACCAGGAAACAGTTTTATCCCCTTAGTCTCATCTCTTCTTACCTCAATATTTACACACTTTTTAAAATGTTTGATGCACATCCCATCTGATTGAAGCTGTATAACTTCTGTGTTATAAGATACAAACCAGTTTTTACACATATTAGGTATTCCCAACACTGTAGACTCATAAAGCTTATAAACAAGTTACTTGGATGTCACTTCTTATTCGCAGTATAGAAGAACATTCATTAGATTTACTACAAGTACCACAACATGTCTACAACAGCACAGCTGATGCAAGTGTTTTGATTTGAGGATGAAACTAATTTGCTGAAAACACAATTAAATTACAGTAGGCAGTTGAGCCAAGTCATAACTGGAGATCTGAAGTTACAATAAATTACCCACTTCTGTAACTGAAATACTGAATAAATCAATGTAGATAAACAGAACACTGCTAAGTAGAAATAACACTCTAAAAAGCAAGACTTTAAAAGACATGTAGAAAAAGGGTTGTATTATGATTCTTTGTATTACCTGTCTGCTGGCCTCCTTATCTTGGCTTTAAATAATTTTAAATCTGCTTTAAAAATTAGTGTTAGAAAGTGATGAGCAGCTTTCCAGAAGGTTTACTGATTTGTTATCTCTACAGATAATAGTATCTTTACTGGTGTGTTAGACCCATTTGCAGGTTCCACCAAAGGACATTATATAGACATTATACTAGACAATATATAGGGTGACAATTTCTCTTAAAGATTTTTGAGATTCTTTATAAAAAGCTGCAACCTGAGATACGTGATTCCTTACTTTATATTCATTCAGATCAAATATCCTACATTATATGTTCTGTATCATCTGGTGAAACAGCCTGTTTTTTCTCTCCACAAGCTCTGAAAAGAAGAAAAACCTCTAAGTAAACTTAGATGATATTTATCTCATTTGATGAGGTGCTTCTGTTGAAAGTGGGATTGAAATATGCTCAAGAATCTTGCACAGCCATGAGAGTTTTTATGATACAGATTATATGAATGTATTGAAAGCAATCTGTGTACATTAGCCCAGAGAAATTCCACACAAAATCAAACTCTCCAAGCTGTGCCAAATCACTTTCAGCCACTCAGTTCCATGAACTATTCTCCATGAGACTGCAGTTGTTTAAAACAAAATCTACGTACAATGCTGATATTTATATTTCGATACAGTGATGTTTTGAATAAGATCAGGTCTGTAATGGGAAAACAATATCTTTTATTAGATCAACTTACATGGGGAATACTGACACATTTTCAGATAGGCTAGATTTTTTTTCAAGTTATAGTGTTACTTCATGATCTGAAGACAATCAGACTTTAATCAGACTAATTTGCAGAACTGATTATGCTTCAAAAAGACTGGGCTGTGTAAAGACTCCCCTTCATTTAATCCACTGAGCCATTATCTCAAGTGTCATAGATAGTTTAATTGCTGTGGGAAAGAAGCAGCATGTGGCAGGAGAAAAGAAATGTTAAAACAAACAAAACAACCCTCAGAAAACCCTTATTCATCAATTCAACAATTACTCAAAATAGAAATGTCAAGGAGTCATGCAAAATGACCGCTCAGGAAGATAAACCTAAATCAATGCAATGCTAATTGTCTAAACAAATAAAGGAAACCATTCAAGGCTTTAATGCCTTAAACTTTTATCTGAAATCAGCCAGTAGACAGTGAGAAAGGCAAATGACAGAAGTAATGCATTTCCTATGGGAAATTCTATTCCATGCAGGAACTTCTAGATTCTGCACTGTGGGGTTTGGGGGTTTTTTTTATTATTTTATTTTGGAGGGGAGGAGGGTGTACCTCAATTATTTTAATTAAATTCTTCTCTGAAAGAGATGTAGGGCTGTTTCTCTGCATGCATCTGTAAAGACGGATGGCTCAGTTTGACGTTTTTCACTGGAGTAAGTAAACTTTGAGATCAGATAGAAACTACTACCTAAATTTTTATTTCTTATGCCTACATCTGCCTTTTTACTTTTTCCCTCCTTTTTATCTCTAATACAAATTTTATAAACAAGTTGCAGTATTCTTCCTTGTCTGAGGAAATTAACTTCGTAATTTTTTATACAGCAGAAATGGATCTTTATGTTTTTCATGGGCACAGGTTTCCTACTGTCTTCAGATTTGGAAGGGAATAGCCTACACTAGCAAAGAAAATTTACTTCTAGAGCAGAGTTTCTCACCTCTTGTATGAAAAACGTGACAGTAATGGAGCACAAAACATAACTGGGTTTCAAAAATACTTAACAAACTAAGACAAAAAGCAAGTAAAGAAAACCCCAACCCTTATATTTTCATTGCATTTTATTCTAGTTCAACTAGACTTTGCCAGCTTCTTGAAATACATGACAAATTATCTGAGCTTATTAACAATATACTTTTGCTTTCATAGTAAATACAATTTAGTCGTTGTTTTATTCAACTATAGATCACCACCTTGGAATGGCTGAAAATTATTCATCTAGGAAATCATCGGTGACCCTACACAGTTGGTTTGTGACATTTGTTTACAATAAATAATTTTGTACACCAACTGTGTAGTTCTGTAACAAATTATTCCATTTTAGCAAAGACTCATAGAAGTTGCTTGAATGCCTTTTAATAAAGAAGCTAATTCAAGTTTGGCTCTGGAGGTTCAGATCATAAGCAATACTAATGATTCTCTTCTATCCTCTTTTTATCTGTTTAAGGAAAACTGCTGTCTGGGAAATAACGTCGGGTTTCAAGATGAAAATGTATTTTAAACACATTTGAGTGATTTTACCACAAGCAGATGTGACTTCTGTAACTTTGCACGCTTAGAATTTACCAGGGCTCACTGGGAGCAACCCTCTAGAATACAGAAGATGAGAGATCCCTGCCACCAGCACCCACAGGTAAGAGTGTGTTTATCTTTTAATTTCAGAGATTGAGTATTTAAAGCTAATCTGAACATTTTATAAACATATAAACTATGAACGAGACTTGCTTTTGGTAAGAAACAGTCCTCATTTCCCTTGCTTGCCCTCCCTTCCTTAGCTATATCCTCAGATTCTCTGTTACAGTCCAAAGAGAATAAAAAGGTGCTGAAATGCTTTCTTCTCTAGTTCATCTTTTCTTCTTTAGCCAAATATAATGTGGGATACTTGAGCTTGAACAGTAGACCTCAACTGTGACTTATGTTGTTCTGGAATGCCAAGGTTCAGAGTGCTTCATACCATCCTCCTTAGAGCTTTATTTTATGCTTCTTCTAAAAGTAATCTCTGAATTATAAATAAGCCTAAGAAAAGCAAAACAAAGCAATGCTTCTTTTACGAGTGAAGCTGAAGTACGTATGATGGAAAAACAGACTTACGGCGGGGGTGGGGGGGAAGTGTTGCTATTCTGATTGACTTCTGCAGTAACAACACGCTCAGAAGCTAAAAACAAACCAACCAACAAACAAATAAACAAACAAAAAACCAAACCCCCGAAACACCCCTAAACCAAAACACCTGAGTTTTCTCAGTGTTATAACTTTGTGCCTATATATGAGTACAATAATCTCACGGCTAAATTAAAGTAGTTTAAGTTGTTAATGCTTCTAAAATAGTCTTTTTTTACAGAGATGATCTTCTGCAATTTATAGCAATTTCTAACGTATTCTAATAAATTCATTTCCTCAGGATCGTACTTGCAGACTTCTTGCTTTAAAATTCCTTTACGGAATGATTAAATGTAGCAAGTCATTTCCATAAGTAAGTGTTAGTTTTATGTAATATAAAGTAGATTCAAGTAAAGTGATATTTTTCCTTAGTAATTTTATTCATTGGGTGAGATACCATTTTGAACATTAGTCAAAGTAGTTCTTGAAGTATTAAATAGAATCATAGAATCATTTAGATGGGAAAAGACCTTTAAGACCATCGAGTCCAGCTGCTGACCTAATACTAGCAAGTTCACCACAAAACTATGTCCTGAAGTGCCACATCTACATGTCTTTTAGATAACTCCAGGGATGGTGACTCAACCACTTTCCTCGGCAGCCTGCTCCAGAGCTTGACAACTCTTTCGAGGAAGAAATTTTTCCTAATATCCAAACTAAAATTCTTCCCCAGCATAACTTGATGATATGTCCTCTTGTCCTATCATTCATACTTCCAAGGACAGACCAACCCCCACTTCGCAACAACCTCTTTTCAGGCAGTTGTAGAGAGCAATAAGGTCTCCCCTCAGCCTCTTTTTCTCCAGACTAAATAACCCCAGTTCCCACAGCTATTCCTCGTAAGTGTTATTCTCTAGACCCTTCATCAGCTTCTTTGCCCTTCTTTGGATGTATTCCAGCACCTTAAAGCCTTTCTTGCAGTGAAGGGCCCAAAAATGAACACAGTATTCCTGCTATGGCCTCACCAGTGCTGAGTACAGGGGCACAATCCATTCCCTACTCCTGCTAGTCACACTATTGCTGATACAATCCAGAATGCTGTTGGTCTTCTTGGCCACCTGCTGGCTCATATTCAGCCGGCTGTTGCCCAGCAAGGATGTCTTTATTACTGCTGAGCAGTGCTTACACTGAGTCAAGACCTTTTCTGCTTCTCACACTGCCCAGTCAGTGAGTAGGCTGGGAGTGCACAAAATGTTGGGGGGGGACACAGCTGGAACAGCTGAGTCTGATCAAAGGAATATTCCATACTATGTGATGTCTTGCTCAGCAATAAAACCTGGGGAAAGAAGAAGGAAAGGTGCTATGTTCGGAGAGATATCATTTGTCTTCCCAAGTAATCCTTACATGTGATGGAGCCCTGATTTCCTGGAGATGGTTGAACACCTACCTCTCAACGGGAAGCAGTGAATTAATTCCTTGTTTTGTTTTGTTTGTGCATGCATCTTTTGCTTTATTTATTAAATTGTCTTTATTTCAAGCCACAGGTTTTCTCACTCTTCTGATTCCCTGTGAGGGGAGTGAGCGACTAACTGTATAATTCAGCCAGCTATAAACCAACACCTCCATGTTCTTTTCCAATGGGCAGCTTTCTAGCCACTCTTCCCAGGCCTGTAAAGATGGAGGGGGTTGTTGTGACCCAAATGCAGGGCTTGGCACTTGGCCTTGTTAAGTATCATCGAATTGGCCTTGGCTCATCAAATGAGCCTGTCCAGATCCCCCTGCAGAGCCTCCCTACCTTCAAGCAGGTCAATATATCTTCCTAACTTTGAGTCATCTGCAAATTTACTGAGAGTGCACTAGAACCCATAACGCAGATCATTGATAAAGATGTTAAAGAAAACTGATCCAAACACTGAGCCCTGGGGAGCACTACTTGTGATTGGTGGCCAACTGGAGTTAAAGATAACGCCATTCTCTACTACCATCAGGGCTTGGCATCACTCTTCCCAGGCCTGTAAAGATGGAGGGGGTTGTTGTGACCCAAATGCAGGGCTTGGCACTTGGCCTTGTTAAGTATCATCGAATTGGCCTTGGCTCATCAAATGAGCCTGTCCAGATCCCCCTGCAGAGCCTCCCTACCTTCAAGCAGGTCAATATATCTTCCTAACTTTGAGTCATCTGCAAATTTACTGAGAGTGCACTAGAACCCATAACGCAGATCATTGATAAAGATGTTAAAGAAAACTGATCCAAACACTGAGCCCTGGGGAGCACTACTTGTGATTGGTGGCCAACTGGAGTTAAAGATAACTCCATTCTCTACTACCATCAGGGCTTGGCATCCAGACAGTTTTTTACCCAGGAAAGAGGG
>NW_010419145.1:31626-41861 GCF_000710305.1 Buceros rhinoceros silvestris
AGGAGAATGCTATGGGGAAGTGTTTGAGTCTTTATTAAAGTCTAGGTAGACAGCATCCACAGACTTTCCCACATCTACTAAGTCATGGAAGGAGATCAGATTAGTCAGGCAGGACCTGCCTCTCATAAGCCCATACTGACTGGGCGTGATTACCTGGTTGTCCTGTATGTGCTGCATGATGGCACTCAAGGTGATCTGCTCCATAATCTTCCCTGGCAGCAAGGTAAGACTGAGAGGCCTATAGTTCCCTGGATCATCTTCCCGGCCCTTCTTGTAGATTGGTGTCACATTTGCTAACCTCCAGTCAACTGAGACCTCCCAGGTTAGCCAGGACTGCTGATTAATCATGGAAAGTGTCTTGGTGAGTGCTTTCTCCAGCTCCCTCAGTACCCTTGGATGGATCACATTCAGACCCATAGATTTGTGTATATCTCGGTGGTGCAGCAGATCACTATTTCCCCTTGGATTATGGTGGCTTCATTCTGCTCCCTGTCCCTGTCTTCCAGTTCAAGGGGCTGGGTAGCTGGAGAACAACGGGTCTTGCTATTAAGGACTGAAGCAAAGAAGGCGTTCAGTACCTCAGCCTTTTCCTCTGTCACTGTTTCCCCCGCATCCTGCAAAGGATGAAGATTCTTCTTTGCCTTCACTTTGCTGTTAATATACTTATAGAAACACTTTTAATTGTCTTTTATAGCAGCAGTCAGATTAAGTACTGGTTGGGCTTTGTCACTTCTAATTTTCTCCCTGCGTAACTTCAAACATACCTGTAGTCTTCCTGAGTGGCCTGTCCTTTCTTTCAAAGATCGTAAACTCTTCTTTTTTCCCTGAGTTTCAGCCAATCCTCTGTGTTTGGCCAGACCAATCTTATTCCTGCCAGCTCGACTTTTGGCACATGGGGACAGCTTACTTTGGAACCTTTTAGAGTTCCTTCTTGAATAATGTCCAGTTTCCATGGACAATCTTGCCCTTCAGGACTGCCTCCCAGGGTACCCTGACAGCCACTTTCCTAAACAGGCCAAAGTCTGCCATCTGGAAGTCCAAGATAGTAGTTCTACTAACCCACCTCCTTCTCTGAGAATCAAAACCTCTCTTTTCATGATCACTATGCCCAAGACACCCTCCCCTCCAACTGCCACATCATCCACAAATCCTTCTCTGTTCTCAAAAAACAGGTACAGCAGGGAGACTTCCCTATTTGGCTCCCTCACCAGCTGTGTCAGGAGTTGTCTTCCACACACTCCAGGATCCTCCTGGACTGATTCCTTTCTGCTGCAATACATTACCAGCAGGCATCTGGTAAGTTGAAGTCACCCACAAGAACAAGGTCTAGCGATTCTGAGACTTCGCCCAGCTGCTTCCAAAATACATCCTCTGCCTCTTCATCCTGGCTGGGTGGTCTCTAACATCTCCCTCCATGGTATCTGCCTCGTTGGCCTTCCCCTTTATTCTTACCTATAAACTCTCAAACCTATCGTCACCATCATTAAACTTTAGATAATCTAAACACTCCCTAATATACAGGGCTACCCCACTGCCTCTCCTTCCTTTTATTTTTTTCCTATTTTTATTTTTTTCTGAAGAGTTCAGATATTTTTTCTAATGAACACCTTAGCTCTGTAAGGTTTTTTTTGAGCATCCCGTTTCTTATCGTAATTAGTTAGATGGGCAGCATCTTGACGAGTGAGTGATATTTTAATTCCATACTCTCCTATGTCCCTGAAGCCATAAGAGACATGCCTGAGAAAAGAGCAAGACTGATGAAGCAGAAACAATTTTCTGGTGAAAAATACATGTAGCAAAAATCATTTCTAAGCTATTTCTTCCTATTTATTTCTTTTATTTCTGCAGGAGTTTTCTTCACCATCCTTTAAGAAGACTAGTTGATTGCGATGGGAGTCATACAGTTAAAATGTACTGATCTCTCTTCAGTATTTATCTGTTAGTAGCTATGTTAGGAATGCCTTAAGACAAATGGGTGTTTATTATAGAAATATTTATATATCATTAAAGAATATGGAGCTCCCATCCTCTTTTAATTCAGTGTACTACAACTTCAGGAGTATTTACTCTCAAGATATTTGTGGGGTTTTGCATGATGTAAGTAACAAAAAAAAAAAAAATAGCCATAAAAAATCAGGTCAAAAGCCAGAAAGTCTTGCATCCTCCCTCATATCACCATTCCTGGATGATTCATCACTATTTAATGACTTCCAGGATAAGAAGTTATGCTTGAAATTTTTTTTTAGTGTCCTAATATTTCATGAATTTGTCTAATGCATTTTTGAACATTTATCTTTTTATCCTTTGGCAAAAATAGTTTCCACTATATGTCTTCTAATATGTTAAAAGTACTTCCTTAAGCATGTTGGTTTTGCCTGGCAATATCACCATTAGGTGAGTTAGGGGTTCCTGAATCTAGTACACTAAAAATAGAAAACATTTTTTGCTATGTAATTTCTCAATGTAATTTATAATTTAATATTCTCTGTTTAAGCGTATTTGTAGTGTGTATTCCAAACTGAAGTACTCTGAACTTCTCTGCTTCTCTTGGTCATGTAAAATTTTCCGTATCTGAGTCTTTCCCTTCTTTACAAGTTTTCTTTGCATTATCTTTACAAAGACTGATAATAAACCTATTCTGTAGTCAAGAATATAGGTCTATGCTGAGTGATGAAAGCTCATTATGATACTTTCTGGTTTGCTCTCCACTGTTTTTCCTAAAAGTTGCCAATAGTTTTTTATGTCTTTTAAACAACAATGGATGTTGATCCTTAAAGACTTAAAGGTTTTCTTTTCCCTTTGTGTATTAATAACAAATTCAGGAGAATACTATAGTTCCTTTGAAATTTAATTGCTTCCAGACCCTCTCATACACATTATTTAGCACTTAAATTTGTTAACTTATTTTAATGCCCCATGTTGCTAGATCATCTACACATCTATGTGATCCACATAGGCTTCATTGTACCAATTAATAGCTGTAAATTTTGCTGTCTCAGTATTAATCCTCTTTTTAAAAAATTATGAATATGTAGATTAACTGGTGCAAGTACGGGTTCACTCATAATTTACCCCCCACTGTGAAGCTATGAGAAAGCCTTCATCTTAACAAAGGCCATGTTATTCTCCAGTTTATTCTGCCTCTTAGGGCACTATGTCTTCAAAAGTTGTTCTGCTGTGTGGTTTCGTGATTTCTGTTGTTGCCACTCACACAAATTAATTTGGCTTTTCTGGAATTATGTTATCTTCAGTGACTACACTTTTATCTTAAGTCTCTTAGATAACCCAAAATATTTAAGCCCATAATATTTACAGGTTTTGAGAGGCCGAACCTGCATAAATGTATTTATGTACTTTATGTCTTCATTGAACAAAGATAATAAAGTCATCCTCAACAATTCCAAACGCAAGTGACTAATAATCTTTGAATCAGGAATCATCTATGTAAAGATGACTGATGCTTTGTCCAATTTGTGATGTCAGGATTAAAAGGGGAAAATCTTCCTAGCAATCGAATGCTAATTGCTATACCTATCAATGTAATAATTCAGATCTGTATTAAATATTGTCTTAAACCATGATTAAGGTCAAGGTTCCATTGCACTTGGCAACCCAAAAGCACAGAAAGCAGCACTTATACCCAAAGGTTTAATAATTTAAGTCCCCAATCCTAGAAATGCTTACAAATTATTGATTGAAATAACTGAAAAACTATTTGCAATTCCTGCACATTTAAGCTGATGTAATACATAAGCGTTATCAATGTGTGGGCCTAAAGAGATAGAAGAGAGAAAAATAAATCAAAAAGATAATGAAATACAATAGCCCTCCTTTTGTAAGCATAGAACTGATGCCAAACGAAATTCTTCTGACTGTGCAAGTCACAGTGTCAATGCATAAACCAGGAAAAGACTCTAGAAATTTATATCCTGAAGTTGACCATAATTTCCATGTAATTTGAGATTTCTTCTTTTTAATCAAGTGATTTATCTTCAAGTGATAGTTGTAAAGTAGGTATTTCAAGTCAATTCAAATGTGCTTTGGTTTCTAGTTTAGAGATTATTTATGTTTCAGTTAATATCTAGGATTAGAACTGGAAAATAAAATTAACTTATTTATAAACTGCCATGAGTCAACTACAGTGCTTATGCTCTGGAAGTCATGATTCTCATGGAGACTCTAGCACAGCTACTGACAGAATTTATATATACCTTGAAATAATAATTCGTCTTTTTGAATCAAACATTTCTAGTATGTCATTTGTGTTAGGAAGTAATCAAAGTATTTATGAGTTTTAGCACTTCCCTAGTAAGATTGCTTGAGACTCAAACTCCTCAAGTCTTTTGTTTCAGTTTTAACATGAGATTTTCTTAACATACCTCATTTGTACCTTTCCATGCTTTAAAAACCTAAGCTTACAGTAATTTTCACCTTTGGGGGGATTAATCTTAGGTTGTATACCATTAGTAGCTATTCACATGAACCATTGCCAAAGTGTAAAGACCAATGATGTAAGAAATTTCCAAGGGAAAAATGTTCTTACTTGTCTAGACCTCTCTTTGTAGGGGCCTCTACATAGGAGGCTAATTTAAGTTTAAAGTATGTATCTGAAACAGGATATATTAGTCATATCCTGAAATAATATATAGATGTTTTTCTCCATTTGCTATAAAGACAGTCTAGCACAACTAGTTCTGATATAGATGTCTACATAATGGATACTCAAGAGTTATTTAAGAGTCTGTGGCATTTAACCCTGTTTAGACAACCGATGCCATTCCAGAGGCTCTCCCCAATCTGCTCCGGAAGGAAGAGGTGTCTTATAAGTCCAACATAACATCTGCCAGTTCCTTCTTGATAAACTAAAGCATCAAAAATCGATGATTGCAATAAATTTTATACATACATTAAAACAATTGTATAAATTAATGTAAAATTAAACTATTTAGGCACCTAAAATAGGCAAGATTAATTTATAATTGGTTCTTACATTTATTACACTTACCTCAAATGGCATTAAAAGTTTTGTATCAAAGCTAAAAAGAATAAGATTAAAGGATAAAGAGGTTAAAAATACACAGAGTACACTAAAAATAAATTCTGAAAAATATTTCCAAATGTTTGTATCTTGTGCACTGATCAGAGATAGTATTAGGTAGCATACTTTATTTGTACTCTTACACATTTCACAAGTCTGTGCTATTTTATCTTTGCTTTGCTATTTGTCATTCTATAAAGGAATGAGTTGGTCTTATAGGAATATTCACAGTGTTCTTCTTGCTCAGTTTATTTCCTTGTTTAACTAATAAAAATATCTTTTTTTTCCTTTATTCTTTTTTGTTGGTTGGTTGTTCTTTCAAGATATTGTGTTTCATCACTGATTCTGGAGGGATGAACTGGCAGTATAGTAGCCCACTAGTTTGAAATAAACCAAGTAGAGATACTTGAAAGTGATTTGTGACCAAAGTGCCAAAGCTGAGATCATCTTGATAAGTTCTGATGTGGAACAGTTTCGACTTGGCTACTCAGATCCCCTTTTGAATCCTCATGAAGTCAGAGTAAATAAGTATCTTGTTTAAAACCACATAGTCTTCTTTCTTGGTTTCCTTATCCAGTAGTTCCTAGTAGCAAGACTTTCTGACTCAGGAATATGTAGGACAGTTGATTGTAGCCACTAGGCTGGGAATGTAGGAGAACACACATTGTAAGGTGCCATCAGGTTTTACTGGTGCTAAGTGCTCTATTAATAGATACCAGTAGTGTCAGTCACAATTTGGAAAAATGTAGCTTGGGTGCCAATAATGTTTTTCTGATAGGTTTTTCATAAATGCACATTAAGCAGCCATGAATGGAGTTGGTGGAGGAAGGGTTTGGCCAGAACAAACTTTTGTAATATCAACCCCTCACAGTATACTCAATATAAGTAAATGTACTAACCAATATCTCAGTTTCCTAGGTGAGGTTTTTTTTTTCTCTTGTTAAATTCAAAAGAAATATTTATCTTGCTTTGTTAACATGGCCTAGCTGAAACAGACTGGTCTGATTCTAAAATAGCATCACTTTTTGAAAAGCTCCCAAAGCCCACAATTTCAACTTATTCTATCAACTTCGTATGCACATTTTGTAAAAAGGGTAGCTAATAAAGAAAAATATAATTCTTTTTTGTTATATTTCCCAGAAATCAAATGAGCATCAATGCTTATTAAATTATTTTTTTTATACCCTAGATACGTATTAACGTATTACTTACAGCAAGTTCGACTTGGATTCTTTTAGTCAAAAATGAAGAACGGTCCTAGCAACCAACATAAATAGTCTTGTAAATAAAAAAAAGTAAATCCAATTTTATTTTCTAAATCACTAAATGAGGTCAGTTAAGGTTTTAGAGTAGCTTCTGTCAATGCAATACAGTGCTGTTTATTTGTGTCTAGCAGATAGCTGATACAACTCAATAAGGTCGGCAACATTAATTGCAAAAAAAAAGTCTTTCCGTTAAAGTCTGTAGACCTCCAGCCTGGGGATCACTTGATTTGCTTGGTTTTTTTACTAAGCACAAAGCCTTTAAAGTATGATTGTATGAACTGCTCTTGAGTAAATAATTATTTATTCACTGACATCTATATTAACATGCTGGGAGAGGTGTGCTCTGGACTAAACCACTTTTGTATTTCTTGCCCTCATACCACCACCAAAGACAATGCTGTCAGCCCCTGGTCAGGTGTTGAAGTCGTGACTGTGCTCTTTCCAAGAATGCCCTGATCGGCAACCTTGACGAGCTGCCACAGCTTCCACCTCTCTTCCTCTCCGAGGGTTTTACGTCTTGACAGTGTGGGGCGTTTTGTACTGTCTTCAATGATTTCACATCTCTGTTCTGAAATGGGCCTGAAGGACTCTATCTCACCAGTTTCACCTCTCTTTGTCCTGTATTCTTTCTTATGTCACACAGCTACGTGCTCCCTTGCTTACAGACCAAGATAACAGTGATAACTGATTCATTCTCTCCTTTTGGCAAAACAGGGCTCTGAATCATGAGGTCTGAAGTAAAAAGATTTTAGGATTGAAGAAATCATTATCATCTCTCCAGGGAAACTCCATCACACAGTGCTGTGGATTTACTATAGAAGTAAAGGGGCATTCTTTTTAAGAATAATAAAGAGCAACTCTTCTCTGTTCATTAGAATGTAGTCTTAGAGGTTAAGATTACATTTTCTTCTAAGGTGAACTCTCACAGCAGCTGTGCTTAAAAATGAAGTGCTGAAGACATCTGTAATATATATTTTGTTTTAAATTTGATGCCATTTGTATATAACTTGTATATGCAAAATAAAGGTATTTCTGCAATGGAACAGTTTAGAGCAGGGAGTTTAGTTCAAGCCCACGTTTGTTTTTTTGTATTCATGACTTTAAATATTGCAGGGCTGTTCTTACTAGTTCTTGTTCTGCTGAATCAGCTCTTACAGAAGCATCATTGTTCTTGGAGACTGACACAGGTTGTCGACTTCTTAAGAAATGTGAATTAGGTGCACTGATGTGTAGGAATGAGTAGAAGAACTTGAAAGCTTTTTTTTTTATTATTGTTTTATTTTGTCCTATCAATTCTGCCTGTCTCTGTAGTGCCTTTATCCAGATACCCAAGCTTCAAAGAGTTTTTAACAAAGCTTCAAAGCTAGCAATTTATGCATCATTATTACCCTACTTTGAAAGCACACCTCTTTCTTCAAGGTGCAAACATTCTTTAAAGAGGGATTGAAATCCAAAATAAAATTCCAAGAAATTGAATTAAACTGGGCAAAACCTTCTACATCTATCCTAAGCATTTTTTTTTCCTTATAGCATTGACACAAACCCTTTTGTATTCCTTTCCAGGGTCATTTTGTCATATCATGTAAAGTACAGTGAGATGCATATTCCATACAGGCTAGCAGATGAGTTCAAGAGGTTGCTACGCATTTTCAAGGGTTCATTTCCATGCAGCAAAACAGGGATCAATTAAAATGAAAAAAGCTGACATGATATAGTCTGTACCTCTGCAGGACAAGTATTCTGCTGCATAGATTGAGTGGGACACCACATGATATTTCTATGAGATTAAAAATTACTGCAGAGAAGACAGATTTATGGCTTGTTCACTTCTCCCCTCGTTATGGTTCTTTATCAGTGAAAATCAGCATTCATGCTGCATCCCCAGGTCTCCTTCTTAAATGTCCGTGTTTTACAGTATTCTGACAAAGAGGTAAGTTGTATGAATATCCATGCTGCATCTGAGTTTAAACAGACTGAGACATGATTAATGGGCAATGCTAGACACTTTTAACCTTATGGTGCTATTCAGTTGAAGGTGGCAAAGTGCATTTTTCTGTAATGATTAAAGTCTTTGTGGTTCCAAATTCACCAGTATTTCCAAATCATAATGTGTCTGTTGCAGATGGACTGTTAGTCAAATAACCTGGCATCTGTACCAGTACAACATAAAACTCTGAATGAGGATGTATCAACTGAGATGTTTTCAATAAGTGACCAGATTGGTACAGTACAGATCTAACCCTGTATTATCCACTGATAATAGATAGTGTGAATATTAGAACTATCTCAATGTTCAAGTGAGAGAGCTGTAATTTTCCGAACATGCATTTATTTATTTAAATGCGATCGACCAACATTCTGAGCACATATTCAAAATTTAAATAAATCATTAAAAAATGAAGCATGTCTACTCTTTTAAGAAAATCTTAGCCTTTAATTGACTGTAAGGAGAGTGAATTACAGTAAAAAACCCATGAAATGGTGAATAGAGTACCTGCAGAAGAGTCTGATGTAGTAAAACTAGTCCACTTTAAATTAACTTCCCTAATAAATCCAGATTAATTTGATTGATGTTCTTCCATGAATCAAATACATTTTGGGTGGTGAAAGATACAATTACAGAACGATAGAAAAGTCTGGGCTGGAAAGGATGTCTGGATATCCCCTGATTCAACCCTCTGTGGAAAGCAGGGCCTTAGACTAGGCTAGCCATGGCCCTGTCAAGCTGTCTTGAATGTTTACAGCAAGGGAGATTACACCAACAGTCTGAGCAACCTATCCAATGTTTAAGTGTCCTAAAGACTTCTGTTTCTTACATCCAAATGGAATTTCCCCTGAAGTGACTCATGCCTGTTGTCTCTTGTCTGCTTGCTTTGCAGCCTTTTGAAAAGAGTACCTCCATCTCCTCTGTAACTATCATTCAGGAAATGGAAAACCATGATTAGACCCCTCTTGAGTCTTATCTTCCCTCAGCTGAAAAACCCCAGGTCCTTCAACATTTTTTCATACATCAAATTCTTCAGCATTCTAATCATCTTGAGGTCTTTCCTTTGATGCCTCTCTCTTCAGCCTGCGTTTTATTGGGGGTACCAAAACCAGGTACAATATGCCAGACATGGCTTAACAAGAGCTGAGTAGAGCTCATTAATCACTCCTTTGTGATGCAGTTGCTGCTCCAGCCACAGATGTAGGTTATCTTCATTGCTGCAAAGGCACACTGCTAATTCCTGTTCAGCTGTCCACCAGTAAGTACCCCAGATCCTTTCCAGTAGAGCTGCTCCCCAGCCAGTTAGTCACCAGTCTGTACAACTGATTGGGATTGCTGCAGGACTTCACGTTTGTCTTTGTTGAATCTCATGCATTTCCTTTTGGCCTGATTTTATAGACTGTCAAGAACTCTGCATTTATACCTCTTCTATCTGGCATTATCTACCTCTTCTCCCAATGCAGCATCATTTGCAAATTTGGTGATACTGTATTCAATCCCATCACCCAGCTTGTTTTTAAAGATCTTGAGGAATTCTGCTCATGACCAGCTGCCAATTTGATTGGAGATATTAATCATCTTTTGAGTCTAGCACTTTATACAGTTTTCCATCCATTTGAGACTGATTTGTCCAGGCCTTATCTTATCAGCTTCAACAAGAATGTGAGAGATCACGTCAAACATCTTCCAAAAATCAAGGTACATGAATATCCACTGCTCTATTCCTTTAAATGAGGAAGCCATTTCATCATATAAGGCAGTTAGATTGGCTCAGCACAATTTAATTCTGGTAAAGTTGTGCT
Source organism: Buceros rhinoceros silvestris (assembly GCF_000710305.1). NCBI lineage: Eukaryota > Metazoa > Chordata > Aves > Bucerotiformes > Bucerotidae > Buceros > Buceros rhinoceros. The sequence continues at coordinate 41,719 of NW_010419145.1, forward strand.
GGCTTTTCCGTACCTCCTTCTTGTCCTTCATGCATGGACAAAGCTTCAGTCTGGACCACCTCTGTAGTTTTCCCAGAACTGAAGTGAGGCTACTTGGCCTGTTTTTTTCTAGGTTTGAGGGTTTTGTTTTGGGGTTTTGGGGG
>NW_010419145.1:41947-69991 GCF_000710305.1 Buceros rhinoceros silvestris
TGATGAACATATTTGACTTTTTTTTATAATCTGTGATTTTCCCTGATCTCCACAATCTTCTAAAAATGAGAGTGACTTTGCCACAGTGTCTTCCAACTGTCCTCAGATTTATCCCATCAGGTCCCACAAACATCTACCTCACCAATTGGTACAGATGTTCCCTAGCTCAACCCTTTTCTACTGTGACTCACCACTTGCTTTACTTGCTTTGACACTTCATCTTGGAATAGAAACTTGGGAGCTGACATCATTCTTAAAGATCAAGATGAAGAAAACACTCAGTACTCATTTGCTGTGTCATTTCTAACTGACTTCCAAGCTCCATTCAGCAGTGGTCTTGTGTTTTCCTTGTATTTCCACTCAGTACTAACGTACCTATAGCAGCCTCTCTTGCTAGTTTGAGACCCAGATGAGCTTTTGCCTTCCAAACTACATATATGCAAACTCAAGCAATACTTTTTGCATTCCTCTTTTGTATTCAAGCAACATTTTTTATATTCCTCTTTAGGTATCTACCCCCTTTCCCATCTCTTACATATTTCTTTTTCATATTTTTGCTCTTTGAGTGCTATCTGCCTAACAGGGCAAATATCTGCCTAAGGCTGGTTTATTTCTATTTCTAGGCTGCCTCTGAAAATTTCTGAGCACTTCTGAGCCCCTATTCCCGCCAAGACAGACTTCCATGGGAGTCCTAAATGCTCCTGGAGCAAAAACACTTCTAGGAGTTGAAATCTGCACTTCTGAAATCTAAAATGTTTATTTTGCTACTGTAATTTTGAAAGAAAACTGTAAAATGAGGAGTAGGAGAAAGTTTATGTATGTGTATTTACCTGTGTGTTTGCATCTCTTTGTCCCAATTGGAGGCCAGGGTGGACCACTGATGACAGAATCAGTCTCGAGGACAAAAGACAGCACAGAAAGAACCGTGCCTCGACTGTACCACCCAAGGAGACCTTCCGGTGTGCTCTTTGCAATCGGTCTTGCCTATCCCGCATTGGCCTTTTCAGCCATCAGCGCGCTTGCAGTAAGTGTGGGTAAAGCCCTTCCCAAATCTTCATCTGCAAAGCCAAGCCATGATGATGATGTGTCTCTTTGTCAGATTTAAAGCAATTTTATTATTTTATTTATGGTATTGATTACATACCCACAATCTATACTAGTCGTAATGGTTTACTTCCGAACTCAAGTGTTTCAGGAATTTAAGATAGAGGAACACTGTTTCCAAGAATTAACTCCCGTATTTATTTGCTTCTGCTCAATCTAAGTCGACTGTCTTTATGTTTAGAACAAAGAATATTCAAACGTCAGAGTATTTCCCTGCTAGCAACAATGCCTAATTAAAGAAACAGTAAAGAACCTTTTAATGATAAAGGCAATAAAGGAATAAAGTTTCCATGTGGAATTTTCAAAACAGTCTCTTTCCATAGTTGTGAATATGGATAAGACAGTTCAAGCTTGATCAGTATAATGTCAATTGGAACTATTCTTAGAGAAATTTAGCTCACTGTGGACAAATAACTCTGAATGAGATTCCTTTTATGTGACTTGAGTCATTTAAGATTTGGGCATGCAGTCCAAGATAGGTGTCTATACTTTCCATATAATCAACTGAAAGAGAGAAGACATGAGACCTCCAGAATGATTAATTCATCTTTAAATAGGTAGCTGTTAGAAACATGATAAATATATCCCTGGAGATGTTTCTCTCTTAGTTGTCTGTGGAGGATATTTCAATGAATAGCAAATATGTCTACTTTTGAGATAATTAACGGAGGTGAAATGATTTCATTACTTATGTTAGGCCTTCAAAGTACAAATATGTAGGATGGGGGCATTACAGAAACTATTTACAAGTATGCCTTGGCACACAGAAGCAACCCATACAAACAACAATATGATGACCCTTAGCAGGTATAATTTTTTTGTTGTTGTTTTTCCTGAAAAGACTGAGGCAATTCTCTTTAATCAAATTAGATTTTACTGCAAAATTTTTTAAACTTAGATTAATAGAATTAATAACAAAGATGTTATATGCAGTTACACTCCCCAAAGCCTTTCCAAATTCATTCCAGATTAGAAATCCTTTTATATAGGTAAATGATGTTATTTAGACCACTATATCTTATCTTTCTTTTTGATTGCTATAATCACTCACTTGGCCTTGGAATTTTCATACCTTTCATCATGAACAACAAAGAAGAAGAAAGCAGTTATTGCAACTATCGCCTGCATCCATTGACCTGTTTATGTTACCTATCTTTTCAGTCACTATGCTTGTTCTTACCCTTCTTTTTTTTGTACATAAACTTTTAGTGCTACACTTCAGTGTCTTTTAGAATTTGATTTCTTTTGGTGCCATCTTATTAATTCCCCTTTCTTGTTATTCACTGATTATGTTGCCATACTCCACACTCTTACGTCCTAATTTTCCAAGTTGCTGCCTTTAAGCTATTTTCCCCACTGCACAGTGACATTTTCAGAAATAAGTGATCATAATGGACAAAATTTAATGAAGGGGTTAATTGCCTTGGTAAACTGAAGAGGGTAATTTGTTTACTTTTATAACTATTAGATGTTAAAGGCATTGCTCTTTTATAAAACTAGTTATGTTTTATTGTGTATGTAATTAAAAGTGTAAATAAAGGTCTCAAGTAGAGTACTCAGTTACTTGTCAACGTCCAACCAAGCAGATGAATCTTTCAGAGAAAGTATGCACCTACATAAGTTCAACCACTTCCATCTGAAACAACTGAAAAATGTTACCAATATCAAAAGGTGCAAGCACACTTCTTCCTAGCTACGCTTATATCTGCTTGCAGAAAAGATGTGTTTGGGAATCACTGAAAGAGAGAAATGAAACTAAACAAACAAAAAGCTTCCTTGAAAGTTTTAGCAAGGAAGGAAGCAACATAGCTTGCAATCCAATAAATTCAATATAGATCAACAAAACAAGAGTCTGCTCTTGTGCTCCCCATTAAATATTGAAGGTGGAGCACAAGTATTCCGTTTGTATATTTGGAACTGGGATGCAGATGTGACGACCTACAGTAATTCTCAAGAGAGATTTTTTCTTTCTTGTGATTTTATTTTGGCATTTGAACTCTATCTTTATCCCAAATCAAATTATAGAAAAAGAATCTTCAAAAGTGTGCTTGAACCTCAAGAATACATAACCTCAGAAAAGGGGTGAATCCATCAGAAAAGGGAAATAATTTTAAATTTTGCTAATGCTGAGATTTCAAGGTTTTGTTTGTAAAAAAACCAGCTCAACAAATATAACTAAAGAAAATCAGGTTATTAGCATGATAATGTTCAACTTAGAAAGATTTTTAAATTACTATCCAGCATGTTTAAATAAAAATACATTGGTTGGCATACTGCTGATGCTGAGGAAAAAAAAAAAGAAGAAGAAAACAACGAACCAAGTTCTCAGCTGTAATCTGTATAAATTTTTACTTTAAAACTGTGTGAAAATGATAAATAAATGAATATTTAAAGAAAAGGAAAAAAAAGTAATTAATGATCCAAAGGTTATTAGCTTGGGAAACCCTTCATATCATTAGATTAAAAGCTAAATAACTCTTCCAGTCATAGAGCTTGTTGGATTGCTCGTCTTTGGTCTTCACAGTTATGTACAAGATTGGCCACAGTTGTTGCCCTGAGTATGAAAGTTAAGTCACAGCAGAAGGACTGAAATGGAAGTTATTGCTTTAAATGAGTATGTTATGATAATCTTGATAAAAGGAATAGCAGTATCACATCTTGCAGTGCAAAGCAGTAACTTTTGCCGTTAAGTTGTAACGTCTATTAATTTTAAGAAAGCTATGCAGTTGGAAGACAGTGTAACAAGAGAATTAGAACAATGATACTGATATGTGAGATCAAATACATTTCGACATCAGCCACATGTAAAAACATCTCCTGTTGGCTGATCATTGATGCAAACAGGGTTCAAAAGTAGAGTAATATTGTCTTAGAAGCCAACAAATGCAAGCAAAGCTGAAATAGGAAGCCAGAAAACCTTTTACCAAAGCAGAAACTTCTGGAGTTTGTTGTCTGAACAATAACTAAGCATCCCTTTTTTACTTCAGTTAATTATTGACTGGTAAAATAGCATCCTAAAAAGCATGGATATTGACTGCAAAACACTTCCTGATTTTCATAGTTTGAAATGCAACAGTTTAGGAATAGCAAGCTATTATAGCTCATGCTGTAGGGGCCCTGAGATATGGCCCATTATCTCTCGCCCATGACTTATAGGATACAGTACCCGGTATTAGAGTTCCATGAAAAATTACATTAAAGTGCTCAGCAGAACAAGAAAACTCACAGCTAACAGGGGAAAATGGAAATCAATGGATGCACCAGTGATTAAAACTGAAGCTGAACCAGCTGCCCTCAAATTAAGATCCTCTGGAGAGCACACATTTGTGCCAGTTAAGATTTCAGCCAATGCCCTATACAAAAGATCAGATAGTAAAAAGTACAGATCTTTTCAGATCTGGCAAAGTTTAGACACAGTAGAAATACTTCATAGCAGAATGAAATATGAAAATTTTCACTGTGTTTCCATAACAGAATCAATGATGCACACTGAAAAAGCTCTACCACTATACAGATTACAGCTGAGAACTTGGTTTTGTTTTCTTTTTCTTTCTTTCTTTTATTTTTTTTTCCTCAGTACCAGCAGTACACCAATCAATTTACTTTTATTTAAACATGCTGGATAGTAATTTAAAAATCTTTCTAAGTTGAACATTATCATGTAAAGTGAATCAATATTGTCTTGGTTGTACAGAACCAATTAGGTTAGTAAATTATTTACTAGAAGTCACAAATAAACTGCATTCAGTTTTTGCTTACCAGCATAAATATGTAATGTACAAAACATGCTGTTCCACCAGGAAATATATATTTTTATGGTGCAAAGAAAAATATCACCACAGTTTTCATAGTATAATGCAAAGAACACAATGACATTTTTCTTTGTACTGTAAAATAACTGATATTCCTACATCCAAGGCAACATCTGATAGGAAATAAATTAAAACATACATAAAAAAGAGATTGTATTGAAAGAGTTACAGTATCAAGCTCAAATACTACTTATTGAAACAACAAAAAAACCCAAAATAAAGCTCTGACTAGAACAAAATTTGTCATAACATCTGGGGGTTAATCATTTATAAGGGTGAAAATGTTTTATCTAGACTATCTGTTTCAAATGAGTCTCTGTATGAGAGAGATATAAACACCTGTTTTATCCACAGAAGTCATGAACAACCACCACTTTAGTCTAAATCAATTGCTTGAGAATATTTTACCAGATTTTTAATTTAAAATTAATTGCTATTGTTACATTTGTATTACATTAATGATGATGGCTATTTCTCGATAGTAGTCAAGTGAAAGATTAAGAGAAATAGAAGGATGTGAAGTAATTCTGTTTAAGAATTTCCTAAGGAACAGATATCTTATTGCATAAATAACATCAAATTGCTTTCTGCTATTTTCTAGTCTTAGAACACAATTTCAATGTTTGACCCTGACTGTTTTTGCAAGATGGCCTCTTTATAAGTGCCTTTGGTATTCAGAACCTAGGCATGTCTTCTCACAGGCCATTGATGTTAACTTTTTTCAGATTTGTTCTCTAGTCAATTCCAAACAGCAGTTGCCTGCCTTTAATTGATTTCTTTAGACTCTGAATCAGATCCTCACCAAATAGTTCCTCTGAAATGGGTATTGAGGGAACAGTGAGTAAGTCAGTGAGCAAAAGAGGCCTTCATTAACAAGCAAACTGTGTAAAGGAGAATAAATGTAATACACTTCCTGTCACCCCCCAGGCTTCGTGTGTCTGAACAGCATGTCACCACATGGTCTGTGGCAGACGTCTCTGCATCTCAGACTGTTGCAGTGCTAGTTCACCTTCTAGCCTGTGTGAGTCAACAGTAAGACACTTGGTAGCATTTTGGATAAACTGAGGGTCTGCTGGACAGCTGGGACCCTTGCTAAGTTTCCTGGAGCCCCAGTTTGTGGCAGTGTGATCAAATATCCTGAATAAAGAATGTCTTGGAGTCGCCCAGCTACCTGGAATCACATGCAAGTCAAACCAGATTAAAGTTCAACTGAAAGATAAATCCAAGCCTTATTGATAACCTCCAAAATAGATAATATGTCTGAAACTAGTTGTAAAAGAAACAGGTGAAGAAATAAAAACATTGTTAATCTACTAACACGATGATTGCATCAGAAGAGTTTGCCTTTCCCTCATGTTTTGTCTTTCCTTTTCTGACAAGACAAGGTTTGGGGTTTTGGTTGTAACTTCTCCCACTTTTTGGAGCGACACTACCCTTTGCAGACGGCCTCAGTTCCGAGGTATTCAAGAGTATCTAGGATAGTTTCAAGCCAACTAGTGGTGGACTGTAGCCATATCAACAGAAGAAAAGTCCCTTTGGTTTTCTTTGTGAAGAGGATTAAGAACTGTAAACAGACAGATCAGCTCTTAGGAATGGACAAAAGGAGTGAAAGATAAACAACTGAAATACCTTTTCCCAAAAAAGAATGAAATCAGCATTTCTGAAACACTTTATGGATTTTTTTTGACATTAACTTTTCAAAAGAGGTACTATAAACTTCATTTTTTCCTTTTTGCAATTTAAACAAGGTAGGAAAAGTTAGTAACTAATCCCAAACCAATCCCTTCTTCAGAAAGACATTAAGGTTCACAAATGGAAAAAAAAGAGTCCTGACCAAGTAAAAAAAAAGCTCAGTTACGCAATCCATAGAACTTTCTGTGAGCTGTTGGGCTTTATTCTTATTGAACATACAAGTTTATATGATATCACAACACATGAGAAGGTTGAATAAAAAGGCACAAAAAAGAAGAACTAGGAAAAAGAACATTTTATTCAAAATAGAGGAAAAATTAAATTTTCAACTTTTCCTGTATCCTATTATTTGGTCCTATCTTCCACAGCAGAAGGAGGTATGCACAAACCTTATAAAACTATGCACACACATTTTTAAATTTAAAACTAATGAATCATAATTGTGCTGCAGTCAGTAATCCACTTTAGGACATGATTGACACTTCAAAGCTATGTTCTGATTAGTTATTTGGTTCTTTGGATTATATTATAGCTATTCATCAACTTTCAGCAATGAGTTTTTGGACCATAATCAGTAAAAACTCCATGAAAATCCTATAGCTATGATGAATAAAGTAAACAGATGCAGCAAGCAATAATTGCCTCTTTTGTTTGGGTCTTTCCCCTTCTAGTATTTAGCTTGCAAATAATTCTTTCTTACTTCAGCCCAAATTTTCCACTTCTCCATCCCTTGAACCTTCAATTTCCCATGATCCATGCCTGGTAAAAACTAAGTTCTGTACATATTAACAAAGAGTTTGACTGTACAAATTTTTCCTAATACAGGCCAACAACCACAGAATCACACAATGGTTGAGGGTGGAAGGACCCTCTGGAGGTTATCTTGCCTAAACTCCATACCATAGCCAGTTGCCTTGGACTATGTCCAGATGGCTTTTTAATATCTCCACGGAGGGAGATTCCACAACCTCACGGAGGAATCTGTGCAGTGCTCAGCACTGAAACTCACACCAAGTATCGTGTGAAACTCTGGTATGCTACATACATTCTACTGTGTTACAAGGACAATACAAACCCCACAAGACGGTCAATAGGAACATGAGGGATACAACTCCCTTTTGCATTGGAACCAGTGGTTTTTAGTGCTGAATTATAAGGTTATAAATTCTGTATATTTTCAAGTAGCAATATAAACTTTCTTTAGGCTCATAGGGAACTTCTAATAGCAAATGAACAGCCCTGATTAGAACAGGTAGTTAGCCAGATGAGTAACTGGAAGTTAAGGGAAAATGATAGCTGGGAAAAAAAAATCATTAAATTATACAATACAAACATCTTCCTTGCTGACAGTATAGCTGACAGGAAAACTTCTCTTGTGCTTGCAAGTGGAAATGGGGAGGGGGGTTTGAGATGGGCAAGCTTTTTAAATATAGAAGATTTGCCACCAAACAGAAGTAATTTACTTTTGCTTCTTTTTCTTTTTTTTTAAGAGTGTGTGTGGGAGTAGAGACAGGTGGACAGTTTTCAGAGGAAAAAAAAAAGAGTGCTTTGAACCCCAAGTCACCAGCTCTAAGACTGGTAATACATCTCAAGGAAATTATGTAGAGCAAAGAGAGTAGTGAAATTTTAAGTGAAAAAATTATCTGGATTTACTTCGCTTGTAATCTTTGTTGCTTAAATTTGTAACTAAGGGTGGGATTAATTTAATCCACCTTTAGATATTTACAATGAAATTTATATATGAGCTAATATTGCCTTCATCACTTTATAATTAATAGAGTAAAACAAACATGAGGAAAAACTGTAACAGTCTTAATTAGGTCAGAGGAATTGTCCTCTGGAAATGTCCATTTCCCTGGAGAATAACGACTAGGGTAATCTTAGACATCTATATTGCTGTTGTGGTTTAACTCCAGCCTGCAACTAAGCACCACACAGTTGTTCACTCATTCTCCCCCACTGGGACGGTGAAGAGAATCAGAAGGTTAAAAGTGGTGGGTTGAAATAAAGGCAGTTTAATAGATAAAACAGAAGTTGTGCACACAAACCAAAACAAGGAATTTACTACTTCCCTTCAGCAGACCAGTGTTCAGCCATCTCCAGGAAAGCAGGGATTCACCACTCGTAAGGGTTACTCGGGAGGACAAAAGACATCACTCCAAACATCCCCTCTTTCTTTCTTCTTCCCCCAGTTTATATGCTGAGCATAATGTCATGTTTTATAGAATATCTCTTTGGTCAGTTTGGGTCAGCTGTCCCAGTTGTGTCCTCTCCCAGCTTCTTATACATCCCAAGCCTACATGCTGGTGGGGTGGTGTGAGAAGCAGAAAAGGCCTTGACTCTGTGTGAGCATTGTTCAGCAGTAACAAAAACATCTTTTGTAATATCAACACTGTTTCCAGCAAAATTCCAAAACACGGCCCCATACTAGCTGCTACTAAGAAAACAAACTCCATCCCAGCCAAAACCAGCCCAACTGCTTATATCAAAATTCATACAAGATGGATGCCACACTAAAACTTTTACTGAATAAAACTTTGTGGTTTTTTGTTTCACAATTCACAGTTTCACAATATGGTACCAGTGGTCAGTAAAACAGAAGGATGTCCCAAGAGACCAGATTCTGCTTACATAATACAAAGAGCTGGAGGATACCTCCTGCATGCCTGTAGTGAGCAGCCAGATGTCAAATGCGTCAAGTTCACACACCATCCAAACCATGCCTTTTTCGCAAAAATTTGTAAGCAGCAGAGAGACCATGGAGACACTCTGGACAAACTCTGATGTAGTATTTCATAATTATATGTTAGATTTATTAACTGGTAATATAAAATAACAGTGTAGGATCATCATTAGTCAAGTCCTATAATGTTGGGAGTTACAATATGAAGGAAAGTACACTCTAATCACAGGGTTCTTCTTATGTCTAGATTTCAAGAAAAAACAACTGAAAGAAAGGTACTGATTAGTGTGGGGTTAGTAGGGTTAAAACTTTCAAGTTCGTTGTCATAATGTCATGTACCAATGACTGAATCAGAAACTGCCTCAGTGTTTCCTGATAGGAACCATGGTCTTGACAGCTGAACCTTTCCAAAAGCTCTTAACACTTTAGTTCTTCCTCACTGAAGATTAGAGTCAATAAGTACAGTTCCTGAAAACTTTGGCCTTTGCTTCTCAAATAATGCTGTAAATTTAATTTGCTTACTAGTCTCAGAGCAAGAAAGATCTGATCAACTTTAATTTCTATTTTATCTAGTCTATGTACAATTATAGTACCCTAGTTAATATTTTATACTATGTATTGAAACATAGTATTTGTCTGTGAATCTTGTAACTAATTATCGAAATTCTGTCTTTGCTGTTTTTGTTAATTATCCTGGTGTGTTCAACCCTGAAGGCGGATATCATCTAGAGTATCTCTTTTACAAGGAAAGGCTGAGAGAATTGGCTCTGTTTAGTTTGGAGAAGAGGAACCTGAGAGGGGACCTTATCAATGCTTATATATATTTAAAGGGCAGGTGTCAAGAGGATGGGGCCAGACTCTTTTCAGTGGTGCCCAGCAACAGTACAAGGGGAAACAGGCACAAACTGGAACACCAGAAGTTCAAACTGTACATGAGAAGAAAATTCTTTACTTTGACAATGACAGAGCTCTGAAACAGGCTGCCTGGAGAGGTTGTGGAGTCTTGTTCTCTGGAGATATCCAAAACTGGACATGATCCTGTGCAACCTGCTCAAGGTTAACCTGCTCTATCAGGGGGGTTGGACTAGATGATCTCCAGAGGTCCCTTCCAACCTCTATCATTCGGTGATTTTGTCTGAATTTTTTTTTCTTTTTTGGTTAAATTACAAGCAAATAAATATTAATCTGAAACCCAGCTCTAGCAAGTATCTAATGTTTCAGACCATAGCAGCTGCAAGAAGACAGCAGAAGCCAGAATCAACAAACCATACAACATTCTGCTTGCACTTGTCTTTTTCATAGCTGTAAGTGACAATTCTGCATCATTCAGCTGGGTGGGAGGGAGAGCTGATTTGGGATGATGAATAAAAGAGCTTTGTTTGGATCAGGAAATCTGGTATGGTAACTACTGTAAGATTTTCACAGCAAAAGGAGTCATCAGAAAGCAAATTTATTTTATATAAATACTCTGTGAAACATATGTAATGATCTGGGATTTGCTGCTCCTTTTTTTATGTTAGATGTCTTTTTCAGATGAAAGAAAAATACTGTGTCTTGTCTCATTTCAAAACATTGTTAATTACAAGCTCTCAGACAAATTAAGGTAAAGCGTGCAGTGTAGTTGTACTTCACAGCTTAGGTAATATTTCACATAAAGACATAGAAAAACTTCAGTCAGCAATTATTCACGTTTGTCTTGAGTTGACTTAAAGGATCTTCTCCAGAAGTAGATAATCAACACTTTCTGAACATTCAAAACTTTTTAAAGTGCTTCCTGTGTAGGCTCTGTAAAGGACTTACCATCTTTGAATACATTTTTATCACTGTGTCTATATGCCTCTGGGAACATAGAGTCTTTTTATTTCTATTTTAATTCTATTAGGTGAGTATGTGGAGTTCTGTGCTTTTTGACATTTTGTAGGAATATGAACTGTTTTTCCTTTTGCAATGTCCACAGTTTCAGGGCATGGTCCTTACTCTTCTGGAAGATGTTGTTTTCTCATACGCCAGTAGGAAAAAAAAAAAAAAAGTAGAGAATTCACAGAGAACAAAAAGCATTATAAAGTCTCTTAAGCACCTTCTCTTAAACTGAAAACCTTCTCTTAACCTGGACTTATAAACCTGGGGAAAAACAATCAATAAATTAATCAATGACCAATCTGTCAGGTCCCATTTTTAAAGATTTCACAGAACAGGCATAGTAAGTGGCCTGTAAAATGGCAAAGAATCTTAAAACATTTGCTTTGACACATTTTACATCTTTCTTGCAGTGTCAACTCTTTCAATGTTAGAATTATCCTGTTTGTCCTTGTTTTACTTAGCAGTACCCATTTTTTAAAATTCCTTTTTAAGTATCAAACTCTCCCCTTGAGCTGAGTATAAGTTTTGGTTTAGTAACTGACAGCAAATTCTGGTAAATAATTTTAGAAATAAAAAAAAAAATCCTATCAAACACCAAATAATCTAAGAAACAAGCAGTGAGCATGCATATTTTTAAATTTAAAATAAATACTGAAGATATTTCCATTTCTACAAAATAGAAAATTGATATCAAATATGGAGGGACTCTGCAACCTTAGAATTTGGAACACGACTTACTTTAAATAAATACATTTCCATTGTCTTGCAGACATATTTAGTTTAGTGGTTTTCCTTTTACAGGTCATTTAGGCTGCATGATGTTGTGGGACATAGAGCACCTCATGTACTTCAGAAAGTCTTGTGGCAGTACTTTTGCACTATCAGTGAAAGGTAGTTTAGTAGATCAAGGCAACACATCACATTTCATTAGAAACCTGTTCACTTTAATAGAATAAATAGCGCATACGCAAAACTTACAGTTGTGTATTTGACTCACCAACAATTGTATATACAGTGCAATGTACTTTTTATTCATATTTTGTTTTGCAAGTAGCATTACTTTTCAGAAAATGACTAGTCTATAGTTAGACATCACATACATGAAATACATTATCACATTCTGGATGTTGGGTAGATGAAAGTCAGACTGATAGGCAAACCAGGTGTTAGTATTTCAGTCTTGAGAGGTTACATCACAAATGACACCAAAACCTCCTATCTCCATTTTGCGTAGTGACTTCATCAAGATGATGTATCTTAAAAATAGTTTCTTGCATTCACAAATGTGGATGTTTACTCAGAGTAGAACTTTTGATTTCTCAATCGAAAAAGGAGCTAAGGACTTCTATGAAGTGCTATAGAATGGAGAGGAGCAAGTGTTTTGTATCAAGGATTTTTTAACAGGAATAATACCTTTTCATATCTCCAGTGACATATTAAATTGCTTCACTCTGAGACAGGAAGATGAAAAGAAAACAAACATTTCCTTTCCTAACCATGATAACATATAAATTAAGTCAGTAGATATAAAATCATTCACGTTTAGAAATGTCTGTCTAACTAAGAGAGCTTGTAGCACTGAAGCCTCTTCCTGTTATAGACAGCACTAAATTTAAAAATACAACATAGCCGAAGTGACAGTTCTTACATTTATTCAGGCACAGAGAAGCATATAAATGTGCATCTTTCTTACTATGGCTAATTGTTACATGCACATCTTCATTTTAGTGTACTTATATATATTTTGTTCCTCCAAACAACCTAATGAGAGCAAAACAAGAGTCAACTGCTGGATGTTTTGGTATAAGGAGACGCTAAAAATATTCTGTTAACATATATTTTTTATAATTAGCATTGTTTTCTTTCTGATTCTTCCAAAGTCACTGTTCTATTTTGTGTGAAGGAGAATGTTCACATCAAACAAATTAAATATGCAGGTTTTTCATTTTGGGGTGAAAAAAAATCAGTTCAATGCTGATAATTTTCCAGTCAAGTCATCAACAAAAATCCAGTTATTCAGATATTCCTATCTGATTGTTCACATCCAGCTGCTCTCCTGCTTGAAGAAGGAATGATTATCTGCAATTGTTACTAAAGCTATTGGCCTAGTAATAAGTGATCCTTAATTTACTTTACAACTCCATTGGTAACCTGAGTTTCAAGCACTGGGTAGGGTAAACCTATTTATTTCCAGTTATTAAGTTTTTGCTACTGTCCAACAGAGATGGAAGTATAAAATAGAAAAAGAATCCCAGTATTTTCTTATTGTTGCTTTTATTTTCAAGGGCTCAAAGTCCAAACCTTTGTTTACGTATACATGTCACTCTGCTTGAGAACTTACGTATTGGTTTCTAGTAAAGAAATAGTAAAGAAATATGGTAGATCACCTCCAGCATATGAATACATGAAGTGGTTGTGTTCGGTAAAATGAACAAAGGTCTCAGCACTATTAATTGTACCACAGATGCTACTACTTCAGAAAGAGAATAACAAAAACAACATTAGCAAAGGACAATAAAATAGCAACCTGAGAGATTTCTGGAGAGATGTTTCTGAATGCAAAAAGCCCTGTGTAAGAAAAACTCTGAAGGTACTTGAAGAAAAATGGATTTAGGATCACAGAAGTTGTTAGGGTGGCAATATGGTTTAGGGAAGACATGTAAATATGAGGGTATGCTATAAATGGTATGAAAGTTAAAGACAAATAATTTTAATTAGAAAAAGAAGTTATTAGGAGAATGAAAAGCTGTGAATAGAATACCTAATGGCACTTTTGTGCAAAAAGGAGGATAGTAGCAAACCCCTGCTCTAAACATCACTATCTCATCTCAGTCAAAGGCATGATGAAAGCACTGGAAAAAGTTACTCAGGAAGACTGTGGAATTGGTATTGTGGAGATGGTCAAAACCAAACTAGATGAGACTCTGAACAATACACTCTAACTTTGAAGGCAGTCTGCTTTGAGCACGAAGTTGGACTAGATGAACTCCGGGAGCTCTTTTCAATCTAAATTATTATATGATATTATGGTTCAGCTTGCACAGATTGTTCTGAAACACTTGGCAGGACAAAGGTTTTAAGAAATTAACATAGTGTTCCCTGAAAAGCATTTTCTGAGTGTTTGAACATGACAGTTGAATAAGAATTTCGGTTCTGTAAGAAATGGTACATTTTCTATGCTCCCCCGTATAGAATGAAAAAAACAAATTAACCCTTTTTCAAATTTTCCAAAAAGCAAAATACAGCATCAAAACCAATAAACTATCCATAGTGATCAAAAAGTCTCCCACTGCAGAGCCTTTTCCACAGTGTTATAACATTATCTTAAAATGAAACCCTGAAGTCCTTTTTTTCTAAAAAGCTCTAAATACATATTGATTGTTATCATGGTATTCCTCTACATCACATTCCATGCTTAAATCATCACTATCTTATAGAAGTTTGAATCTTAATATTTCTGCATAATTCAATTTTTGCTATCAGTCATGATCATTTTTATATTTATGTTACAATATGAAGTAAAATAATAAATATGTGTGCTAGATAATCTGAACTTCTCTGGTAGCTCTGTATGAATGTATAGTAGTGCATTTAATAAAATTTTGCCAGAAAAAACCTGCAATTTTTTTTTTTATACCTAGTTAGGAGTTTAGAAAAGTTATATATATTTTGTAAAGAAATGATCACAGTAAAACACTGCCTGAATAGCTGCCTGAGGCCTGTGGAACTTCAAAGCTTTAGGATCTCTGCCCTTTTGGTAATGAGAGCAAACTGAACCACCTCAACAACTACTTAACCTTTGCCGTTGCTAAAACTCCAGTAGAAAAACCTTCTGTCATAATTTGTTCAATTACTTTTTAGAAATAAATATACACTTATGCTAAGATCCAGCTCAATAAACAAGCTGCAAGAAAGAACAAAGAGCTGAAAATCCTGTCTCTCAATCTCTTTCACACACATACCAAGAACACCTTAATTTAAGATGTTACAAGGCTTTTGTTTAGCTTTAAGACTATCTTGGAAATATCTTGCCATAGTAGTTCTTAGAAAAATGCTATTTATTTATCTTACGTGAGTTTTAGGCATGTGCAACTAATATATTTGTTGTACATTTGCCAAACTAATTTGAAATTATGTGCCTGGAGAACACTTTTGTGGACACGGGATCTGCTTTTACAAAACTACATATTCGTAGCTGCATGTGGCAACTAGTAAATAAACACAACGACAACAGGCAAACAACTTTACTTCTTGACAATGACACTTAGCACTGGATGCTATGTACTTCGGCGACAAAGTTGGTAAATTTACAAACAGCATAAATACAACCACATATTTGTAATGTATACTTCAATCAAGCCTGATTAGTTCAATTTAATATAGGTCTAATTAATATGCTGAATTTTATTGCTTAGAAGATTTATAATGTAATAACTTTTTTCTCTGTGCTGGTAGCCTAAAAATACCAAAACGTTAATTGCAACAACAAATATTCACTCTGAATGCTATGCGATACACAGCATTGCATAATATAAGCCATCAGCAGGTGGAGAGTGTCCTTTTATTTAAAGGAGAAAAGATTAATTTCTGGTGCTTTTAAGGTTACTCACACAGGAAACAAAAAACAACCCACTTTGTAAGAAATTCTACTGATGAGTAAATTATGCACTTTATGTTCCATACAAGGTGGAAAAATATATTCTTAGGAAAAAAAAAACCCACATTTGGAATCACATTGTGTTCAGGGTTGTGTATTGTGTAGAAATTGTTCTGTCTCTAGCTTCTTATTAAAATCAAGGGGAGAGAGGAGGAAGTAAGTAAAAAAACATTTTTCAAGTGTTAGCAGCTGCGAAAAGTATATAGTAGCTCAAAGAATTTAGACTGAAGCAAAATTTCATCCATTCAGTGCGTTACAGTCTCTGCTTTATGTACCGAAATGTTGAAATGATAAAATGACAACTAAATGCCGAAACCTGAAAGGAATATATGTTAATTTTTAGAAAATAAGGCCTTCATTCATTTACTTTGAATCTTTTCCAAATAAAACCAAAAAGCAGAATAGCGTAAATCAATATTTACCTTCAGAGAGTAACCTCCTACTGTCACTGAAAACTAGGGATGATAGGCTTATTTTTATTTGAGTAATGCTGTGATGTTTACAATACAAGAGGGATAGATATGATCCTGCTTTTATGTGTGCTATCACTGTCTATGACTGTTTCCTCTAGTGCTCATTTGCGATTTCAGGTACAAGTTGTGATTCTGGTCTTGGCCAGAGCAGCCGCTTCTTCATCCTCTTTCAGATTCGAGCACAAACACTCACGTTCATGGGTTCTGTACTCACCTTCATGCCTGGGCATATGTGGAGGTGCATTTCTTCTGACTCATCAGGTGAAATATAATTCCCATTTTAGCTTTTAGTATCTGGAACTTTCCATTTGAGAACTGTAACTTAAGGTCTTCTATGTTTTCGGTGTCACATTATTATTTTACCATTTTAGCATTGTAAACATGAATTTTTTTTAATTAATTTTCATTAGCTAATTTATATAGAGTGTTATATATATATAGTTTGCATTTCTTCTGTTTTCCTTCACTATCTGGTGACCTTTTCATGTTTCACATGTTCAGAAGTCCTAATCAGACCCATGTTTTCCATTCTGTTCTCTCATGGTAGTGCAAGTTAGATTGAAATATCACCTACATCAACTTCTCCACAGCAAAGACCATCTATGTAATCTTTTGCCATACTCAATTTAGACAATATGAGGTAATACACGCTCTCCCGTTACTTTGTTCATCATCCTTTTTTTTTAATCAGTAAGATACATTAGACTTACTACTGGGTAAGATTATTCCCAAGCTAGCTAAAATGATGTGTTTCAACTTCACATTCCAGCTTCTGTTTGATTATTTTCTTGTTTGTGTGCCCTTGAGTTCTGTTATTAGCAAGAATTTCATCATCTATTAATACTGATAGCTCCATCTGAATCTATCTAGAGTATTTAATTTTAAAATTAAACCTTTGATTCCATTGTTCCTTTAACTCCTGCAATTACTGTGGGGGAAAAAAAAAACCAAACAGTTTTAGGCCTCATCATGAAAAATTCTGTTTATACACTTTGTGTCTTTCATCCTCAGTAGTCCGTTGTGTGCAAAGCCATTATGGAGATTCACATAAGTAGCAGTGTAGACAAATATTTTTTGCCTTTTTATTTATTTTTTTTTTTCTAAATGGGTATGAAGAGGGTGTGAGCCTGGTAGGGCTGGGTAGTTTGCAGCAACAACAGTTCCCTGTCTGTTCTGTGGGCAGGATCAGTCATTGGAGCTGAGGGAGAGAGGATATTTGTGTTATCTCAGGAGACTAAAATCGTATTTTAATTTTTTTTTCTCTAAGTGTAGTTGTCTGTTTAAATAAAAAATTATGAGTGAGGATGACTGGTGAATCATATTGCCATTAAATTATAGTAAGAGTGCAAAAGCAGCTATCTGCAAAACAAACTGAACTACTACTCAAAGCAGAGGACTGAGGTGAGTGATAGAGCTCACGTCAAAACCAGAAGGGAGGAGTCAAGGCAAATTAGCATCACACAGTGTATCAATGATTTTGAAGGTTGTAAAGGTAAATTAGAAACATACTGCTGTAAAAGAACCATATTGTTGAAGGAAAAGGCTGTAGTTAAGAGTAACTTGGTAGCGTTTCAGGCAGACTGGTATTTAAAGTCTGGGCTGGTACTTCAAGCCAAGTACTTCAAAGACAGTGCAATCAACAGTTTATTTTACCAGCCAAGCCAGATGCGCTTTGATAGAAAGTTTAGAGTCTGGCAAACTCGCTAGAATCTTGTCCAGCAGCTGCTGGAGCTTTAAGGGGATGAACAGACTATAGTCAATACAAAGGCAGTTAATTTGGCCTGAAGGTGAAGTGACAGTTCAACGTGCCAGCCATGTCAGTGTAGTCTTTGTAGTAAAATAAACTACCTGCTTGGGCATATTTTAATTTGAATGGATTCAAGATGAAGGTAACCTCTGATATTTTTGTGGTTATGAATGCCCTTTTTTCTTTTTTTTTCTTTTTTTGTGCTATAGCAACACCTTTAATTAATATTTTAAGTGCATTTGCAAAAATAAATTTATTTTTATTCAGGGATGCTTGTAACTTTTCTTATTTGATGTGCATCACTTTTCAGAGTAAAAAGAGCCTGCAGCATCAGCAGGTAATGCAAAAGGCTCTCAGCCAAGACACTGCTATGCAGTAAATGGTACAGGAGAGCATGCCAAGGAATATGAACTTCCTAACAAAGTACAGCCATCTTTTAAATGATTCTGAAGTGTTAGAGTTGGCAATTTGCATACATATGACTATCCAAAATTCCTTTTCCCCTTGTGCCTTTTGTGCAGATCAAATGCCCTGTTCTGAATGAAGTGATGGTCTATCACACAAGTAATACCAGTCATTGTGACAAACACAAGGGGAATTTGTATACAAGTCTCCAGAAATGAAAGAATCAGTTAAAATGGCAAGGCAGCATGAACTAAATGTGTAAGGAAGGAAAAGGCAAAGGAGAAGAAAGAATGAAAGAACCTCAGATTAAGGACCAAGAAGGAACTGTATCAAATTTTGAGGAAGTTAATAATACATGACGAATGCTTAGATCGGGATCAATACAAGCTACATGGAAAAACAAACAAAAACCCCAGAGTGACTAGAGGTAGAATTTTAAGCAGTTTACACTGGAAAAATCCTGTGGCTACAGAAACGAAAGAACACATACATATGTGGTCTGTATGCATGTGGGAACCTAAAGGGAAAGTACAGATCAAAAAATCAGTGGTCCTACCTTGTTTAATTCAACAATTAAGTTGAATTATGACCAACCTTCACTTGGTGCTAAGCATTGGGCATTGGTCCCCAACACTCACACAGACCATTTTACTCCTCAGATGAAGTAATCTGTTTTGATTCTCATCGTCATTTATCAGTTTATCACATCTTATATTTGCCTAAAGAATAGGAAAACAGTTATAATACGTGGCTTAAATCTTCCTTTTGCTCTATGTCTGTTCTATATTGTAAATAATTTAATCTCAATTTTGATGATGACTACGTATATAATGTTCTTGATTTTCATTTCACCTTAATATTGCGATTTATACATGAATGCATTTTTTATTGTTATTGTTTTTGAAGAATTAAACCCTTCTCTTTTAAGACATTAATGTATCTATAACTATTGTGTTTTAAGGAGATGACATCCAGGACATGTCTTATTACAGAAAAGCAACAGCTGTGAAAAATTAAAACTGAAAAGAGGGATTTTCAATTTACCGGTGGGAATTTGAGGGGCAGGAAGATGAAGAAAACAATTCAGAGTGGTAATACCTAAACTTCTAAACACATTAATTTCTTTGGAAAATTCTACTGAAGGGTCTTCGGTAAGACAGGAACAGTATGTCGAAGCAGTGTGTCCTTCCCTTTAGCTTAAACTGTTATCTTTGTTTTATTTCAGTTTTTCTTTTAGATAAAAAAGTATTTATTACACAAATAGAATATTGTGGTGCAAATATTCAGTTCTGAAATATCTAAAATTTCTGAGGAGTTTTAGGTTAAAATGAGACAAGCTAATATTTTGTAATCAAGATTTTAAAAGGAATAGGAATGAAAAGAAAGGACATTTCTCAACCAGTAAAATATATATATATATAGAATTATTTTCTGGATTAGTGCCTTAATCGCAAACTTAATCCTCCCCTTTTTTGAAAAACTTATTTAATCTTAATTCTGATCGTGTTATGTTTTAGTATTGTTGTAGGTAAAACTGAGTTTCCAAAAGTATCCTCTGAAAAATAAAAATTCCATTTTCATCAGATTAGTTTTAATTCTCTGCTTTTAGCAGTTTTCATTTAAAGAGATTTGGTCTTCATTTTTTTCTATTTTGTAACAACTCATGAATTACTTCCTTGAGGCACATTTAACACCCTTTCAGTGATCAGGTTCTTGAAGTTCTTGCATTGACCTTTCACAAGTGAATTAATCTTATTTTCAGGTACACCATTCTTTTTAAGATGAGACAGGCTCACAAGTTTTTAACATGCACATATAAATCATGTATGTATTTCTGACTGTTCATTTCTTGGTAATATTTGTGGATAATTTTTTTCCTTTGACATAAAATTTCAGTATTTTTATATGCTTATAGATTTATAGATTGCTCAGTAGAAAAGAGAAAAAAGAATTAAGCATAGCAGAGCAATTGTATGGGAATCCTTTTCAAAAACTTTATGGTAGCTTGCAATGCATAGGATGAAATTTTATCCGTCCCTTTCTGAAAGATGTTGTTTAAATATAATGTATGTTTGTAGTGAAATGAACTTCCTGTGGGACTCCTAGTCTTTACTAGTTTGCTAGAATGGTAGAGCTCTCTGCTCCATCAAGTTATGGAGTGAAATGACAGCACAGTCACACCATGAAGAGAACATTATGTACCAGTGGGAAAGTAACTGAAGATCATAGGAATAAATTTTATATATTTTACCAAATAATTTGTCTAACTGTATGTTTGCATAATAATATGGAGAGATGAGCATGTGAAAGCAGAGCTCTGTTTAATGAAAGAGGTGTAAGAAAAGAACAATTCAAGACATTAAACAAGTTACATCTGTACATTACATTTTCTAAATGGAAGCTGACCGAAGCAGCTACTAGGACTTCATCATAGGGTTTTAATTTGTCTTTGTTTATTTGTTTAATTTTAAATTTTAATGGAGGTTGATGAAACTTGCCAGTGGATGCTTCCTAGTTCCTCAGCAGCACAATTTCGAGAGATTTTTCTATGAATTATTCTACCTTGAAATAAAACGTCTCATCTCATAGGAATTTCAACACGGTTTAGTTTTTCAATGACCTCAAAACACATTCATGACTGTAGCACTGTTGAGCTTTTCTGTGTTAGCCTCTTATAAGACACTCCTAAAGCCCAAAATGCAGAGAGCTCATCTGGGAGGCAAATATGGTTTTACTTCACCTTTATCTCCCACAGCTGCGAAAGTTTCTAAAGCATTCAAAGTGAGAATTCAGAATATCCTCAGAATAGATCAGTTGTCTCTCGCCAGTGGTTCCTTCACTTGCTCCTGCCTTCCTCCTGCATCTCTCTTCTTCATTAATGATAGTAAGACCAACATTCTTCCTATGTATATTAATTGGATATATCCTCTCTATTTACTAGAGTGATTGTTTGTGAGGGTATATAGAATTATCTTTAAACAAAATAGTTTTATGTAAGTGACGGAGTCTTGAAGCATCTTAAGAAATGTTCTAGTAGCCAGTAATCATGAACAAGCCTTTAAAGACTGGAATAGTTTCAAACGCTATTTGCTGTACTGCCAAAAATCACATTTTTAAATGTCTACACTTAGCCTTTATCTCACACACAGTTATCACTGGAGCTGTGCAAGATGTTACTTCTTCTTATTTAACCAAAAACTGGCATTTCAAAATTTGTTCTTGTTCCAAATCAAATAAAGACTTATTTTTCTGATCACTTCCCATGAAACAGATTTTTTAAAAATATCACCAGATTTTCAAATTGTAATTTTGTTCTAGAAAGACAAAATGTTTTCTTCTTTTGATTGTATAATTTGACAGTATTTCATGGCATAATGGGTTCCTATTAAGCACTATTAATGCTTTCTATCAACATATGTCACATAATTCGTAGAATCATAGAATATCCTCAATTGGAGAATCACTGAGTTCAACTCACAACTCCACACAGGGCAACCTAAAAGTTAAACCATGTTTCTAAGAGCATTGTTTAGACACTTCTTCAGCATCATCAAGTTTGCAGCCATGACCGCTTCCCTGGGGAGATGGTTTCAGTACTTGGCTGCACTTTCAGTGAAGAACTTTTTCCTAATATCCAGACTGAACTTTATCTGACATAAGTCTAAATCATTCCCTGTGTCCTATCACCAGACACCAAAGAAAAGAGATCAGGACCACCCCCCCCTCATGAGGAAGTCATAGGCAGCAGTGCCTCCCCTCTGTCTCCTCAAGATGAGGCCCCACCAGTGCTGAGTACAGTGGGACTTTCACTTCTTTTGACCAGTTAGCTATACTGTGCTTAATGCACCCCCGGATATGGTAATGGTCATGCTTCAATTTCCGTAGTTCATGGTTTTAATTTTTCATGAAAAATATGTGTCATTGACACAAAAATTTGGGTTCACCTCGATCAAATTTAGTTGCATAAAATCAGGCATTTAATCTATGTGAACTAGACTTTATAGCCATCTGACAGAAATAAGCATTTTCAAATGAAAGTTCTATTCAAATATTTATCACCATCCTATTATGAACCTGTTTAAACTCTCACTGCCAACAGAAGACGGCCTACAGTTCTCATAGTCTCTTGTCACTTGTTCTTGCTAAGACACTGACACCTCTCCTGCAATTCCGTAAATATTGATATAGTCACACAGTTAGCAAGTTAGTGCTGAGCCAGGAGGAAAATATAATGGTATTTTTACTATAAATAGTTGAGGAAATAGCTTCGCTTGTTCTGTGTAAAGGAAATAGAAGAAGAAATGTAATATTTGCACAGATTTTGTGGATATGATCATTCATGTATAAAAGATAAAAATTGTACCAAATGGCCCTGAATAACTTGCATGTGAATAAATTGTTTTAATTTTTGTTACCCACAGACACTGCAAGATGAAAAAGATTCACGTAATTGACAATATACAAACGCTGTTGGCAATATACTTTGCAAATTAGGTCTTCTCATTCATGCTTGCTTAAAATACAATTTGGTTCCAGACTTTTATGTCTCACAAGAAATTATCTTATAATTCACAAATGTGGCATAAAAATATTAAAACACAAGTAGAAATTAATTGGCATTTTTACTTAGAAACACAGAGCATTTAAAACTCTGGTTAGAAATACTGCTTCAAAAACCAAAGCATTGTAGACTGTATCAATTACAAAGAACTAGAGGCCTTCAGAAATGGTGACCCTGACTTTTAAAATGTTTTACAGCAACACATAAAACTTGGTTAGTCATATCAGTTCCAAAACTTTAATTAACCTTTAACATAGTGTTTTCTTTTAAAATGTCCCTCTTAATTATTCATGGCAGCACAGCAGACTAATTACGCTTCTTGGATAAGAGCATATTGGCTCATTAATATTTCTTTTTCAGTTACATATAAACATCAGCTATGATGAACAGGAAAGCATTTTTTTAATTATTATTTTTTTCCTATATGAGACAAATTTTGGGAACTGAGGGAATGCAAATGTTATTTAAAGATTGTAGTTTGATTGTAACATTCATATGAAATACTAAAAATTAAATTAGACACCATATGCAATAACTTACTCCTTCTGAACTTAATCTTCAATTAATTCCTGCCATTAGTAAACTTCATAATACGTTAGCTATAACCTTAAGACATGTTTGCTTAGCTTTTCCCAAAACATTGATAATAAATGCAATATTCCAGCATCAATTCACAAACTTTTAGGACACATAAGGAAAAATTCACTTTCTTACTGTTACTATTAATGAGACAAACTGAATTAATTATTCAGTTAATTTTTTCCTCCTCTCTCATTTAGTCTTAAAATCACAATAGCCACCATGTGTCATAATTGCCATTGCATTCTGTCTTACAGTTCCTATTTCTGTAAATCCTTGTTGTATATATTATTACACTAGTTAGCAAATCTAGTCCATTGCTCTGCTTTTTACTACAACATTTAAAAGCACACAAGTGAATTCTGATTTAGAAAACTTACCCAAATTGCTGAAGCATTCTCCTCATTTTCTAGTCAATGTCTATCATTATATCCTTAACTTATTGTCTCTTCTTTTATGTGATCTTGAGCTCACATCAAAGAGTTTGAAATTTTAATATACACTTATTTTTATAGGGAAATCTGCAATATACTAACACACACATGCCTGTTCACTTATAATTCATTCATAAGACTTAGATATCTCCAAATTATAAAATCAGATAAATTTATTTAGGATTTCTGGAGGCATAGGAGACAAGCACCTGCTCTAACCTGGGCTGACCTCAACAGTGCAATTAGCTAAAGAGTTAGATCTGTTTGCTCAAGTCTTGTCCCATCAAGATCTGAATATTTTCAAGCATGCAGATTACACAGCCTCTCCACACAATTTGATCTAATGCTTTGCTACACTGACTATGAAGAACATTTTCTTTATATCTAATCAATCAGATTTTTTTCTTAATGCGTACATTCCCTCTTGAGCTTTCAGTGTGGACCTCAAAGATCTCAGCAAAATTTTCTTGCTCCCATCCCCAAATGATTTTAGTGATTCTTTCCCAGACAAACATGTTCCAGTTTGTCACTGTCTTCCTTTCAAAGTAAAGTCCAAAATTGGACACAGTACTCCAGATGCAATTTCTCAACACCCAGCAGAAAGGAATAGCTCTTTTTTTTTTTTTTGAGTGGATACCTACAAGCTTGCTAATACAGCACAGTATATTGTTCCTCTTTTCCATAGGGATTACTCTGATGGCTTATGTTTAACTTCTTGCCCACCAGGATTCCCAGGTCATTATCTGGAAACCTGTTCTTTAGACAATTAGCAATGCTGAGGATGCTCATCCAAGTACATTATTCCAACCCAAGTACAAAACTGCAACTCCTGTCGAACTTCAGGAGATTTGGCTTCAAAGATATTATGGCTGGCTGTGAGAATATTGCTAAAATCAAAGTAATTTACATACATGGCTCTCCCCTCACCCACATAGCCAGACTTCTCACCAGTGAAGACCATCAGGCTGCTACAGCAGCTTTGGTAAATACATGCTGGCAGTTCCCAATCTCCTTCTGTATGTAGGTGTAAATGACTTACAGCAGGATTTGCCTCAAAATCTTCTAGAGTAATGAGGTGAAGATGATTATAATTTCATTTTCCAGATCTTCCTTCATTTCTTTCCAGAAAATACATGGGAAATTTCCCTTTTTCCATTTTGAAAGCAGCCTCAAATTGTTGTCATCTGTTGTGGGTTAGTCCCAGTAGGCAGCTCAGCCCCACACAGCTGCTCATTCATTCCCCCACAGGAAGCTCGGGGAGAGAATCAACAGGGTAAAAAGTCCTAGTTTGAGATAAAGACAGTTCAATGAGTAAAGCAAAAGTTGTACATGCAAGCAAATTGAAAAAGGGAATTAATTTACTACTGCCCATGAGCTGGCAGGTGTTCAGCCATATGCAGTAAAGGCAGGGCTCCATCACGCATAACAGTTATTTGGGAAGACAAACACCGTAACTCCAAATGTCCTTCCTTCCTTCTTCTTCACACAGCTTTTATTGCTGAGCACGATGTTATATGGTATGGGATATCACTCTGCTCATCTGAGTCAGCTGTCCTGGCTGTGTCCCCTCCCAACTTCTTGGTCACTCCCAGTCTACTTAGTAGCAGAGAAATGTGAGAAACAGAAATGTCCTTCATGCTGTATAAGCACTGTTCAGCAATGACTAAAACTGTTACCAACACTGTTTGGTCACAAAACTAAAACACAGCCCCATACAAGCTACTAGGAAGAATATTAACACTATCCCAGACAAAACCAGTACATCAACTCCCTTAGTGTTCTCTCATGAATCCTGCCTGGTCCTATGAAGTTCTATACGACCAGTTTACATAGGTGGTCGTAAACTCTACATAAATTTACCATGAATAGAACTTCACTTCCCCATACTATTAGGTATAGGGCATTTGGAAGACCAGACAACAGTGCCAGGCAAAAAACGTTGATAGGAAGACCATTTTTTCTCTTTTGCATATTCCCTTATTGGTGCTAGAGATGCCTCCATAGGTCTTCCCAGACTGCAGAAGTAAGTCAGACGTAAACAGTTGAAACAATGGTTAGATTTATTGTCTATACAATGAGAGTAGTAAAACACTGGAGCAGGTTGCCACAGATGTTGTGAAACCTCCATCTTTGGAATTAATCAACTCGCGTTGGATATCACCCTGAGCAGCCTGATCTGATTAGATCTGCTGCAAGCAGGGGACTGAACCAGGGATCTCTGGAGACCCTTTCCAGTCCAAATTATTTTGTGATTTTTGCTTCTCCATGCTGATAAGAGGCAGGCTTATTCAACAGGTACTTCAGAACAGCCCCAATCCTATGATTTCCTTCCCTTTCAATTAAATTCCACCTTGTTAAGGGTCGATGGACTGAGGTAACAACTCCTTGAATTCCTTAACGATCCCTTTTGTCTCGCTAGAGACAGAAGGGGTTTAAGGGGAAAGAGGAAATTCACACCTCGGTCTGCGTTCGGGAAACTGAAACAAACTTTTAATAAACAGCAAAACCACACCACTATACACTGCTATATATATGCACAAACCGAGAAAGAGGAAAAAAAAAACGAAGAAGAGAGGGCTTAGATAACCACAGTTCTTAACAGTGTTGTTCAAGGTCAGTGCTCTTGGCAGACACCCAGCAGCGAGGTGGGAGTGAAGACTCTGCAGCTGCTTTCAGGCAGAGAAAGGAAAATTCTTCTCACGGTGAGATGGGGGGGGAGAAACCCCCGCGTAGCAAGGAAACTGCAGGAAAACTCCCTGTACGGAACAGCTGGGAGTCCGGATATCTCACCTGATTTCAGACGAGACCCACGGCAGGAATAGTTCACAGTTTGTGATCCTCAGCGATCTCTGGGGGTGCAGCCCTCAGGTCTCGGGCCTAGTGGTTCGCCGGGTCGGGCCTAGCTGGGCCTAGTCGGGCCTAGTCTGGCAGGCAGAGTCGCAGGAGCTCTCCTTCCATGAAGCCATTCGGAGTCCAAGAGAGCAACACTCCCGTGGCCTGCTGCTTTTAAAGGCTCCTGATGTAACGTTACGTTCACCTGACCCCCTTAACCAATTAAATGTGGAGTTATTGTACTGCATGGAATAATTCTATTTGTCCATTTCCCAAAACAAGGAAGCTTCAGCTCAAACCAGGACACACCTCCACCCCCACCAAAAAACAGCTGATGTCTTTTACCATACCACCTTCACTCAAATACATAGCTGGCTGTTTGCACTTTCACAATGAATCGTGATTTTGCTGACTTGATATTCCTATTTGCTATTTGTGACATACATGGTAAATTCTAGCTTGCTATTTGTATCATCTTATAATTTCTCATGTTTTCTTACTGGAATAGCAGCAAGTCAGGATTGGCTATCCATGCATAGGCCCGAAAAGTAATGAAGAAGGCATCAATTATGTGACCTTTTTGGTGTCCTTTCTTATTACGTCCCCATCCCACTTAAAATCAGCCCCATGTCTTCCTTGGTTTTTCTTTAGCTATAAATATACCCCTCTGGGAGTCCTTCTTGTTCCCCTTCAAAGTCCTCAGTAATTTCAGCTGCTGCTGAGTCTGGGCCTCCTAATTCCCTGCATGCTTTGGCAGTGTTTCCATAATCTTCTAGGAGAGCTAGATACCTTCCTGGATAACTTCCACCTTTTTGCATTTTTGCTTAGTCAGTAGGTCCTTTTCAACCATTCTATTTAGTCTGTGCCTCCTAATTCCCTGCATGCTTTGGCAGTGTTTCCATAATCTTCTAGGAGAGCTAGATACCTTCCTGGATAACTTCCACCTTTTTGCATTTTTGCTTAGTCAGTAGGTCCTTTTCAACCATTCTAGCCATGCTGATCAACATTGCTCAAAATGGATAATTTTTAAGCTTCAAAAAGATTAACAGGTCAGTTAAGTTCACCAAACTCTCTTTGGCTCCTCTGTGCTTAAGCCTTTCTTACTTTCTTACTTTCTTACCTGAACAAGACCAAGCCTACTCTCATGAATCAATAGCTATTACTCTGTAACTTTTTTTCTTACTTCCTTCCGAATTGTAAATTCC
>NW_010419146.1:0-32922 GCF_000710305.1 Buceros rhinoceros silvestris
TGGCTATTAGGAAGGGCTCAGAGAGTGCATCCCCATACCTGACTTGGCCGCGCTGACCCTAGTGTAACAGGATAATCATTTTGAGGAACTTGGGGGGACATCCTAATCTTTCCAAGATCTGCCACAGGCCTTTCCTGCTCACGGTGTCAAAGGCTTTGGTGAGGTCAACGAAAATTACATAGAGCCCCTTGTTCTGTTCCCTACGCTTCTCGCGCAGTTGTCTGAGAACAAATACCATGTCTGTGGTACTTCTGTTGGCTCTGAAACCACACTGACTTTCAGGTAGAAGTTCTTCTGCAATGGCGGGGACTAATCTGTTCAACAGTATTCTTGCGAGGATTTTTCCAGCAATGGAGAGCAGAGTTATGCCTCGGTAGTTTGAGCAGTCTGACTTTACTCCTTCTTTCTTGTACAGGGTGATGATGATTGCATCACGGAGATCTGGTGGTAGTTCTTGTTCCCACCAGCGCACAGCTAGCTCGTGAAATTTAGCATGGAGTGCTTGTCCTCCATGCTTCCAGATTTCAGGTGGAATTCTGTCGTGAACAGCACCACACACTTCACTTGGTACGGAAGCCACTGCATTGGTATGTGACTGCGGTTTGCAAATCTGCAATTACATCAACCATTAAAACTGAGAAGGGAAATGGAGAACAACGCTTTACATTAAGTGATACCAATTACAGAGTAAGTACCTGACGCTAAGAAAAGTGACTGCTGTATTTCTGTGGTTATATAACCAACAGATTGAGCGAGCTTTTGCCCTTTGCTTATCTGCTGAGCTCTTATTTCAGGAAATGAGAGTCTGCCTCCATGGGTGATCTCATAAGCCAGGAAATGCAGATTTTGAAGTTAGATTGCTGATAGGCCTCTTGGAACAAGAGCAGAACACTGAGTTATGTTTTTATGTTAACGATAGTGCTCTCACTACCTGCACTGAGCCCCTGCCTTTTCAGAGAATCACAGAGGGGCTGAGGTTGGAAGGCATCTCTGGAGATCATGTCAAAGCAGGGTCACCTAGAGCAGGTTCCTCAGGACTGTGGCCTCTCAGGTTTTGAATCTCTCTGAGGATAGAAACTCCACAGTCTCTCTGGGCAGCCTCTTCCAGGATTTGACCACCCTCACAGTAACAGAGTTCTCTTACATTCAAATAAGATTTTATGAATTTCAATTTGTGTCCATTGCCTCTTGCCCTTTCACTGGGGACAACAGAGAAGCATCTGGTTCAGTCACCTTTACTCACCCCATCAGTGGTTAAACACATTGAGAAGCCCTTTTCCAAGTCTCCTTTTTCACAAGCTGAACAACCTGAGCTCTCAGGCTCTTTTTCTGAGTGATGCTCCAGCCCTTCATCATCTTTGTGTCTCTTTGCTGAACTTGCTCCTGTAAGTCCATGTCTGCCTTGTACTGGGAAGCCCAGCACTGGACCCAGCTCTCCAGATGTGGCCTCAGCAGTGCCAAGTAGAGGGGAAGGCTCAATTCCCTCCGCCTATTAGCAGTGCTTCTCCTAAAGCAGCCCACGATGCTGTTGGCCGCCTTTGCCATTAGGGTACACTCATGGCTCCTGCTCAACTTGGTGTCCACCAAGACCCTAGGTCCTTTTCTGCAGAGCTGCTTTCCAGCCAGTCAGCCCCCAGAGTGTACTGGTAGGTAGGGTTATTCCTCCTCAGGGGCAGGACTTAGTATTTCCCTTTGCTTAATACCATGGAATTCCCATTGTTCCAGCCCATCAAGATCCCTGTGAGTGGCAGCACAACCCTCTGGTCTATCAACCACTCCTCCCAGTCCGGCATCATCAGCAAGCTTCCTGAACATACACTTTGTCCTATTAGTGTAATCAGTAACAAAAATGTTGAACAGTACTGACCCCAGTAGCAGCCCCTGGGATACTCCAGTAGTGACTGGCATCCAGTTGGAGTCTGTGTGCTGATCACACCCTGTGAGCTGAGCAGTTCAGCCAGTTTTCAGTCCACTTCATTGTCCAGTTTTTAAACTCATACTTATGAAGTCTTTGTCTATGAAGATGTCGTGGAAGACAGTGACAAGAGCTTTACCAAGGTCAAGATAAACAGCATCCATTGCTCTCCCCTTGTCCACCAAGCTAGTCGCCTCATCATAGCAGGCTATCAAGTTGGTCAGGCATGATTTCCCCTTTGTAGAGCCATGCTGACTTCTCCTAAGCATGTTCCTGTTAATGAGTATGTTTGGAAATTCCATTCTTACTCCCTTTTTCAGCTTCCCAAGGATTGAGGTGAAGCTGAGTGACCTCTATTGCCCTAGATCCTCTTTCTTGCCTTTTTTTGAAGATAGGAGTGACAATTGATTTCTTCCAGCCCTCAGTAACCTCCCCCAATTGCAGTGATCTTTGAGATTGAGAGAGGCCTCACAATGACATGGGTCATCTTCCTGAGCACTCATGGGTACATGGGAACCATCAGGTTCCAGGGACTTGCATCTGTCCAGTTCATTTAAACATATTCTAGCTTTATCATCCTCTACCAAGGATACCCTCTTCCTTGCCCCAGAAACTCTCTTCAGCACATTAGGGACTACTCTGGTTGTTAGGAATTAAATCCTCCATAAAAGACAGGATTTAGGTACAGATCCTACACCTTATACGATTGTATTCATCCAGCACACACAGACTGGTTAATCATTCCCCTGCTTGCATTCTGCTTTTTAAAAAAGTTTCCAAGGGGAAAGTTAGACGAGCTCTTCTTAAGTCTCCTCTTCTGTAAAACAGAGATATTATCCCTTTATTTCAGCTTTACAGTGCAACTTAAAATGAAACTCTCTGAGCTTCTCAGCCGGTGGTACCAGTGGTGCTGACCATCACAGCGAATGGCTCGCTGTGACACCCGAACCCCACGCCAGGGCAGCCCTGGGCTGCTGAAGAGAAGCGGTCTGTGGTAGGTACACGCTTGGTTGTGTTAAGTGCTCATCTGCTCACTACACACACTAGGTCTCTTTCTTCTGATTGCGGGTTGGTCTGTGATCAGACTACTCAAACACAGGAAACAGGCAGTGCCCCAGAAGCAGCCTTCAAGCCACAGGAAGCCTCTGCTACCTCTTACCTTCCTGCTCCCTCCAAGGCCTGTCACAAGAACCCTCCCTGTGCATCCCTTCCTTAAATCCTCTGCCAAGCCAGGCCTAAACATCCATTTCCATAAGACCCAAGCACCTCTGCTCTGTCACCAAGCTGGAGAAGCTGCATGTGTTACGTCAGTGACCGCTGCACTTAGAAGTGACGATGGCATTTACCAGTGCAACAGAATTACAGCCCCAGCACAGACTGAGCTGTTTGTAACCCTGAGCCTGTTTTACTTCCTGCAGTAAATGAAAATGAATGACTCCCAGAGACAACTAATGCATTCTGGCAATATTTTAGGCCAGTGGTAATTCAGCACAGCTATAAAGGCCCCCAGACAATACAGAGCTCTCAGATTTTAAGTACTGGTGGTCCACTATCAAACCTCCAGAGCTTTAAGCCATCCTTCTTGCCAAATGATGCTGCAGGGGCAGGAGGACTCTCACAGCAGGGTTGGAAGCAGTACAGAAGCAACTGATGTTGTAAAAGGGTGTTCAGGCTTTTTTTTTTTTTTTACCCTAGAGGGGAGGGACCTTAAAATGCCGCTCTGTCTGACCTGTTTCAACTCAGTGCCACTTTCCCAGGCACTACTACCCTAGAGGGTAGGGACCTTAAAATGCCGCTCTGTCTGACCTGTTTCAACTCAGTGCCACTTTCCCAGGCACTACTCCATTCTCAGAGAGTACAAGCAACGTCAGAGCAACAGAACCCACTCTCTCTCCCCTCAGCCCTGCTACAAGACAAATCTTATTTATTCTGCAGTTCTTCATGACCACTGGGTATAGGACTTTGATACAGAGGATTTGAATCCTTTTCTCTGACGATTATTTGAAGCAGAAAGATGAGCCAAAAAACAGAATCTTACGCATGCTTGGTTGCATGCCCAGAGCTGGGGTATCGCTGTGGACAGGCCAGCAAGTGTTTGGGTTATTGTCAGCAAGGTTTCTGCAAATTGCTGTGCAATTAGGCAAAGTTGCAAGGGATATGAAGCCTGCCCAAGGAGCAGGTTTGCAGTCATGACTATGCTTGTTCCTTGTAAAATGGAGTAGGCTTTCAAAACAGAGTAGTCCTGCTCTGCAAGCACCTCCTCAAATATGGCATGAGCTGAGAGGATCCAAACACCACCAAGTAAGAACTTCTGAACATCAGTGGGGTACCCTTCAGGCCACTCCCACCATCAGGGCAATGTACAGGATTGATCTGTACCTATTCTGGGAGGGCTCTGTGGGAGAAAGGAGGTATGATGTTGGCAGAAGGCAAGGTACGAAAGCACAGTGATTCAGCGCAAGGGTGCCACTGAGCATAGATTATGGGGCTGGCAGAGCTGCCAGAGGCAGGACATCTCCATGCAGTATGGGTACTGTCACGGCGGGGACTTTCAACAGTCCTTACGAAGGGACGCTATTTTCATTGTTGCTTTGGCTCCACTGGGCACAACTTTTCCTCACTGCATGAGTTGCGTCAGATTGTGCATTGATTAGTGTCGGGATTTCAGCTTGCTTGACTGTGACATGCAAAGCCATGACCAGGCATCTTGGGGCCATCAGTCAGAGCCCTGAACCACATGTAGTTTTGAGATGAGACAGAAGGAGGTGGGAAACATCCCTGAAGAACAGTAAAACCAAAATCAAAACAGAATAAAGAGCCCAGAAAGCAGGGGGGAAAAAGGGCAAAAGGAGACTGGAAAATGGAGCAGAAATCATCAGTGTTCTCAAACAAAAACATCGGGGACAAAGGCAACCCCCTGTTGTCAGCCTGTCACAATGAGCGCTCAGGGAAGCGGGGCAGTCTTGCAGCTCTGCATTTCACACAGCTGTGAAAAACTTCTGGACCCTTCTGTGATATTAGCCAGCTTCTTCGTGCTGGAAACAATCTATCCCTCTCTGCCTTTTTTCTTCTTTTCAGCTTTCCACACACGTAACTCATTAAAAATAAGAAAATACTAGGCTTGATGGTGGTGGGTGAAGGGAACAGCTGGAGTGCATGCGAAATGGCAGGTCTCTCCTGATACAGAATGCTCACACTGCAGGAGAGCAACATAATGGAAGCTACTAATACAGTGCTTTAATGCAGACAACCCCTGCGCAACACCTGACCACGTGAATATCCATGCTTAATATTTATATGCTTTGGCAATTCTTTCTTATAATCCCACCTACAGCTGTCGCTGTGCTCATACTTTGATTACAGATTGGGAAAAACCCAAACATGATTTGAAATTAAAGGAAGAAAATAATTACCTCGCATAACAAAGTCATTCTACATTGAAGGGAAATGTGCCGTACTCCTGGGTCCCGAACAACAGAAATATTGCTAGGCCAGGTAACACCACGGTAGGTGCTTAAAAGTAAAGTTCCTCCTGTCTTGCAGTCACCTGATGCCCAAACTGTTGAGGATCTCAAAGAAGTCAGAATACTTTGTCAGTAGAAACTAAGACTTTAATGCTAGTTGTAAAAGTGTTCATTAGCAAAAGAATACAATCAAGATACTCTCACAAGACAAAGTCATTTATCCTGTTAAGAACAGGTGTTAGAATATGACTTGACTACAGAACAGGGCAACTAATATGCTTTTAAACTTATTATTTCACAAGCCTGGAGGCCCACTTGCAACTATTCTATTTGAACACTCAGTTACAAACAAGCTCAATGCGGACAGCACAACAGCAGTGAGGCAGACATGCCGAAAGCTCAGGGTGGCGGACTAAAATTAGTTTCAGTGCAAGTTAAAACAGTAAAGATACAGCAGCGATAAGTGCCCTTTCCCCCCAGATTTGCTCTGAAGTGCTAGCCAGGCCATTCATCATCCTAACAGGATATTAGAAACAACAGTGTTTGCCCTGTAGCAACTCCATCTAACATGATGTGCGTTAAAACATTGAAGTACAGCTTACAATAGAAGACAGTCTTTAGTGGTTTCCTCGTGTAAGAAGCTCACTTATCTCTTCCTGAGGCTAGCTAATGGACTTGGGCTCTGTTAGCCCATAGACTTCAGTGCTGATGACAGGGAGTTCAAATCCTGCGTGAGTTAGCTGCAAAAAAAGTTTCTATTAGGGCTACAGTAGAAAATGCAAAATAGCTTTGCATTAGAATCCAGTGGTGTGGGGAAAAGAGGATTCCTGCCGGTCTGTGCAGTGGGAAAGTCCTGATTCAGTATTTGACTACACCACTGCCTTTCACGAGTGGCAGACACTGCCATATGTTTTCTTGAAACTCTGGCCCAGAAAACTATGCTTGCTGGAGTCTCACTCAAAACACAGATTGGTTGATGCTAACATCCCCGCTGAGCCCCACTGGCTGCCTCTGCAGGAGCCATGAGAGCGCAAAGCTGTTTGGCTTCCCTCTTTGGAAGGGGTTTTGTAGGAACCCGTTAACAGCGGGAAGTTGAGTAATGACCCCATTGTAAGTATATACAGAGACACAGCCATATGACTCATTTTAGCATGAGCTATAGGATGAACCAGATTACCTGCTATTTATGGCTTGCATGAGAAGCAAGATGAAGATTTACACCCTCCATCACACTTGCCACATGAAGCTTCAATCAACACCCAGGACCACATGCAGACACATGCTCAGCAGAAACGCAGGCATGTCCAAAACAATCCCGCATCTTCAGTCCAAGCTCGGGCACTGCAAGCTCTCCTCAGAAATAAATGAGGTAGAAAAAGCATTCGCAAGGTTGGTTACGCAAAAACGCACAGCAAGCATTCTCCTTGGCTGGCAGGAGTTCTCCCTGCGAGGCTGAGATCAGCCCTGTCAGCTGCAGTCCCTGAAAGAAGGGCAAGTCAGGGTTGTCCGGCCTGGGTTTGGCAAGCTGCAGAGCTGTGCTGCTCAGCCGCTTTTCAGTGGTTCACGCTGTGCTATTCACAGCGTAACCAGAAACCCACATATGCTGCCAGAGAAGGGAAGATTCTAACAGAAAACTTTCTCTCACGGTCACAGTTTTACTCTTAAGGATTTCAGGAAACCTCTCAGCATCCATTATTCACTCGGATTAGAAGCTGTACTGCTGTTACACACCTGCCAGCAACAGAATATGCTCCAAAACAGTTTTTAGTAATTCCACTGTCAATAACAGCCCGAGGACGCATCAGCTCCTTGTTCCTAGCCATAGTTTGCAATACAGTGGCTTTTATCTGTGAGCCCTTCTGCCTGCTTACAGCCCCAAACCGGTGCCATCACATCTATAACTGAAAGCTTGAAGTGGCCCCATACCATCTGGTGGAAATCTGCTTTCTGCCAGGAACGGTATGGAGGGAAGGAGCAGCCCATGTCACGATAAACCTTTTTGCATACACATACAGTAAATCAATACAAGCCATTTCTTACCTGCTAATTCAATTCCTGCAAGCTCCTAATTATGTTTCCAGAACATTTGATGTTGCAATAAAACATTTTGTTGTGAACACTTTCCAAGTGAAAATAAAAAATTCTATAAAATGAATCAATTAATAATTCAAACTACCTTATTCAGTTGTGGGTGTTAGGCCTTGACACAGCACAGCCTGCAAGTATGACGCTGAAGTTGTTAGGCAATTGTTTAAATTAAGTAAACTCTTAAGTGCTGTGCTGAACCCAGGCTCACACTCCCTAATCCCACTCTCAAACACAAAGGTCACATTCACAGCATCTAGTCCAATGACGTACAATGTCTTCTACAAGAGATCCTGCATTCTGAGGATGTACAGACACCGGGTAGTCCTCCTCCTATTGAGCTCTGAGGTAAGGAGTTAGGGAAGGCTTTACAGCCAGAGAAGAAGCATCTTTAAGGGGAGGAAGGAAAAGAACAAAACAAAACAACCAGAAACCAAGAGATCCACAAAATAGGAGTCAATTTGTCTGAAAGGACTGTATTCCTAAAAGCTAAATCACTACCCTAGAAGTTGATCTTTGGCTAATGCCTGTCTTTCCTCCTTCGCTTTTCCTCTATTTTAGACAGAATTAAAACTAAAAATACTATGTTAGCACTATGAGACTGTTACTCAAGACCTTCAGAAAGATGCCCGATTTCCCAGAGCATCTTGAATAGCAAAAGCCAGGACTAGCATGGGGCCCTGGTGCTCCACCGACGCTGCTGGTTAAGATCAATTCAGCACAACAGCCTATTTAGCCTTTGGAAACCATGTATGCATTTACGCTCCCGAGGCATTAGCAAACAGCTGTTGAATACAATGCAATTCCCACATCATGCACCGACACGGGTAACTACAGTCACTCCATTTACACTTGCTATAGTAGCCTGCAGTGTTTGGGACTTAAAAGCGCTACCTATTCTACGTGCTGTGGCAATCAACTTTATTTCGGTAAGTGAGGCAATGCTCTGTGATATGTGCACAGAATACTGATCTGTTTGAATGTAACCCCGGGGTACAGTTCAAAACCCAAGGCTCTTCCAGCTTCACAGAACCACAGAATCATTTTGATTGACAGGACCTTTAAGATCATCAAGTCCAACTGTTAACCCAGCACAGCCACATCACCCCTAAGCCATGTCCCTCAGCACCACATCTAGTGTGTTTTTTAAATCCCTCCAGGGATGGGGATTCCACCACTGCCCTGGGCAGCCCGTGCCAGTGCTCCACACCCTTTTCTGTAAAGAAATTTTTCCCAATAACCAGCCTGAACCTCTCCTAGTGCAACTTGAGGCCATTTCCTCTCATCCTATCACTTGTTACTTGGGACAACAGACTGACCCCCACCTCCCTCCGACCTCCTTTCAGGTACCTGTAGAGAGCAAGTTCTCCCCAGAGCCTCCTTTTCTCCACACTAAACAACCCCAGTTCCCTTGGCAACTCCTCATAGGACTTGTGCTCTAAGCCCTTCACCAGCTTTGTTACCCTCTTTGGACACACTCCAGCACCTCAATGTCCTTCCTGGAGTGAGGGGCCCAAAACTGAACCCAGTATTTGAGGTGTATTTGCCTCAGCAGTGCTGAGTACAGGAGGACAATCACTGCCCTGGTCCTGCTGGCCACACTATTGCTGATAGAAGCCAACCATTAGAAAGTTGTAGCACCTTGAGTCTAAACACACATCTTCAGCAGTACTTTTTAAGTTTAATGAAGGGTAAATAAGTGTTAAGAACAAGATTAGGAAAATATTACCTTAATCAATAAATTAGGTTAAGTCAAGTTCACAGCTCATTAGCAATCCAATACCTACCAATACCACTAAGCCATTTCCCAACTTAAACTTCTCAACTAAGTTTTCCCAGTTGTTTGTTTTTTTTTTTAATCTTATTTTATTTGGAACAATCCCAGGATTTACAATGCTGGCTCTCCCTCATCTTCACTGAGACATTTCCAATCAGTGCATCAGTGCAGACTCTGTTCCAGTCACCCTTTCCTATGTCAGTTCAGCTGTAGCAAACTCGAGGAGAAATCTCTCTCTCCTCTGACCATCTCAAAGTCCAGCTGGAAGGTGCAACCACGCTAGAATCCCTAGACATTGAAAGCTGGATCTAGCTCACCAAATTTCTTTCACTTTGCTCACAAAAACAAGCTTTATTGCTCTTCATGTAACTCTGCAGAGACTAATTATTTGCTAAGGTTTGCAGAGTGTGAATAAGTTGAGGTTCATGTGCAGTCTGTGCTACTTTGCTACTGCTTCAAATAACTCTAGAAAGACAGCTTTCCATCTCCTAATTGCACTCTGCATTGTTATTTCACATACAAAGGAGTTAAAGAGAGGCAGCTTTGACACTTAGCCAACATATTAAAAAAAATTAAAAAACAAATTACTTTGTTCCTTGCCATGAGAGCAGAGTTTGTGAACAACACTTCGCAACATTCATTTACCTTCCTTGTAAAGACAGAGCACCAAAGCCATTGACTACTACTGGATGCTACACAGAAGTATTAGTTCATTCATTAGTTCATTAGTTCATTCTCTACAGAGAACCAGCCTCCAAGAGGGTACTTACCACACAGGGGCACTTCCTTCATGTCTGCTCTGGGCAAATGATCTGCAAGTCTTCACAGAAGAGCATTTCCAATACGAAAGAGTCTCTAATCTGAGTGTTGAAACAATGGGAAACCATACAGCAACCAAGGGAGTCAATTTGAAGGTTCGTCTTAACACATTTCCTCACCGTTTCTACCTGAATCATTTAAAACATCTCAAGAAACAAAAGACAAAGGATCCCAAGCAAAGCAGTAGACTTCAGCAGACACAGAAGAAGGGGGTTTTTAACCTTGGAGGTGTTACTTTTAGCAGAGCAACTAGCAGAGCAGGAACAAACACTTCCTTTCCTGCTTTGAGCTGTGTGTGAGCCAGATTGACCCTGCTGCTACTTCTGTCCTTGGATGGAATTTACTGATGTTGGTATTCAAACACTACTAGAGCAGCACTAGAATTTCCAGGGGGAAGGCAAGGGAACAGACAGAAAACGGGGAGTAATTACCACAACGAGCACTTTCTACAGCTTCCTTCTAGAACAAGATAACAGCACTGGGATAGAATGGGGAATATGACATTGACAATGGCTGTGAACAGAAACATTCAATCCACAAAAACAGAGAAGGCAAAAAGGAGCCAATACCCTAATTAATACAGAGAGATTTTTACCTTCTTTAAAATGACTTCTTATGTGCTGCAAGGACTTTTCCCCTCCCTATGCAGTCAGTGGGGCAGAGAACACAGCAACCCAACAAAGCTGACAACCCCTGGTCTGGGGTGGAAATACAGCCCTATAGAACTGAACTCCCAGCTGAAGGCGATCAGTAAACTCAAGCCTAATCACCTGCTCCATCTGATGGAGCCTCCTGCTTCGTTATTCTTCTTTGTCTGATTTGCAGGGCCTGGCCACACAAAGGGAATGGATCTCCCCTGTGCAGAGATGCCCGTGACCCAGCTCCAATTAAAATGGCAGAGTTGAGGGTCAGTTTACAGTTAGAGCAGGTAGAGGACTGAGGGAGCTGAGCAGGGGCCAGCCATCCAGGGAAGAAACACCTCACTGCAGTGTCTGTCAGAAGCTGTGGGTCTCGCAGAGCAATGGGTGGCAGGAGACACATCCAAGGCCAGGAGACAGGGTGGCATGAGCTGCCATGGCAAGGAGTGCCACCCCTGAAGAGGAAGGCTGGGACAGGCATACTCTAACCATCACCCACACAGGTGAGCTGCCCCAAAACGTTGGCTGCTGCAGGGCATTGAAGGTGGCACCTCTTAAGTTGGCCTTACAGGCTGTGAGGTAACGGGGGGCTGCCTGTTCACTGTCCCACCGCGTGACCAAGGCAGTGTGTCCAAGGGGGGTGGCAAGGGCACGGGTGGTTGTGTTGCCCCACTGAGCACCTGGGAGACAGGTCTGCCAAATATATGGGTGAGGATGGGCTCATACACAGAGAAAGCCCCAGTTTAAAGAACCAACCCTCAGGTCAGGACTGAAGAGAAGGAGAAAAATAGGTCTGTGATTAGGTCTGATTGGTTTGAAAGTTTCCCTCTGCACATGCTCTTCAAAATAAAGCATTTCTGAACAGGCCTTGTGTGTACGGGGAGTGAGAGAGGGACGAGAGGAGAGAAACCAAGTGGAAGAGAAAAATGCTTCAGCTGACAGTGACTGAGAGGGAGAGAATTGCACGGTAACGTGCCATCCATCTACTGGGCAAGATTCATTATTCACAGCTCAGTCATTTGGTTCTAAACTTTAAATGTCATCTAAAGTGCTTTTTGAATTCATCAGTTTAAAAGACATTTACTAAGAAGCAAAACATTGTGTTATTTCTCAGTGGCACGGAGGGCTGCGGGATGGCGGGCAGTGTCATCAGCTGGCGGAGCAAGAACAAGCTACCTGGAAGTCACTTCTTTGCTATTCAGAGGCGGCCCTGCAGGTACAGAGCCTGTTGGCCCTTGAAGCTTCCCACGGCTACATCCCAACAAAGTGCTCATCCTTTCTAAAAAGCATCTCACAGATTTCAGTCAAGCATGGGCAAAGAAGGAACGTACCTCATGTACCTTGCACCAGTCACCTACCCTACAACACAGGGATATAATTCTGATGGTTGGATTTCGACATGACCCCCTGGCACCCTCTTAAGCAATAATAAAATCGCAGCCACAGTATTGATGAGCAATTACAAATCAGGCCTGAAAGAAGACACAATACTGTTATACTGTTTATACCCACCACAAACGGCAAGGCTGAGTCGCAGGGTGCTGAGGCTTCCAGGGACCTCAGCTTGCCCTGCTCACAAGCCTGGCACAGCGACATTAGCATAATCACTCCTGTACTAACGTCTTCTACTCACATAGTCATTTCTTTACGAGCAAAACTGTGCATATCTGCAAGATATTTAAGATACACGTTGTGTGATGGTAATAGCTTTGTAATGGTGTTCATCTATCACCCATTTTAAATACCCTCGCTCTGCCCACTAACCCATGTCCAATGGCTCCGCTTCTCATCAGACACAAACATCTCTCAGTAGTTTCAGAGAGGCACGTTTGGAAAAAAAGGAGTGCAGGCGAAGAACCAAAATGACAACTTCCTGGGCAGATCTTCACAGCCTATCTTTCCTGCCAACCGCAGCATTTACCAGCGCTACTGCATTTTAAAATAAGGAACAAAATATTAAATATCTGTGTAAGACAGCGGATTTCCTCTAAATTGGTCCCTCCAGGATGGACTTTACTTAGCGCTTAGAAGCCTGACTAAGATGAGGGTCCCTGTGGCAGCCTAAAGCACCCTGCAGTTACTAACACAAACAGGCAAAGGGTAGAAGACATTATCCTCCACTTTGTGATGCCAGGTCACAGAAGGACCCATAACATGCTCAAGGTGTGGAAGGGCTGGGAATTCAGCCACCAGACCAAACCATTTGTCACCAGTTTAATGACTGGACGCTTAGGCACACCGAAAGGCTTCCTGTTTAGCACCTCCTTTAGAAGTAAGATACCTACACTGGTGCTCAGGAGCCGCCGGTCATGGTGGCGAAGTAAACAAGCGACGATCACAAGGAAGGAGGGAGAAAATAGAAGCTATACTGGCTTCACTTAAATAGTGCTCTTGAATAAACAAGGTC
This sequence comes from Buceros rhinoceros silvestris, assembly GCF_000710305.1. Taxonomy (NCBI): domain Eukaryota; kingdom Metazoa; phylum Chordata; class Aves; order Bucerotiformes; family Bucerotidae; genus Buceros; species Buceros rhinoceros. Next base: position 13,106 of record NW_010419146.1, read on the forward strand.
CAGAAGCTAGAAAGCAGGGGCTCCAATTTTCCAGAGTGAACTGCACAAGATCGTAAACATTAAGGACGATAAAAAATGTAGCTGAAAGCTAAATACAGGTTACAGTGGCTGGAGACCATCTTCAGGAGGTGAAATATTCCTTAAATGATGAAGACAATAATTCAAAAGAATGAGACTCTTCGGTGAATTATGGGATTCCTCTTTCAGTAAGCAGGCAGAAATATGATTCTAAAAATTAAACGCACTCATCCATCACCGATTCCGCTTAAATAGATTTATGGATATATACATATTTCACCATTTTTTATATTTTTATAAGCCTGACATTTTAGTTCACCTCTAGGTGGTACTGGGGCTTGAAATACACCAGAAGCTACAGAAGAGGTTAATTATACTTTGGCCCCATTTGCCTTCCCTCTCCCCTCATGTATTACAAGCATGGAGAATATTTTTAAGCTCAAGGACCGACAGAGCTGACAAAAACATAAAACAAGTTACAAAGGAAGCTTGAAATTATTATGGTACTTTGGGGATAGGAGAAAAGAAAGATACTGGTAGATTAAACTTGGAGCCCCATAAAAACTTTCTATGACCACATCCAAGCAACAGCCATTAAGAGAAGTTGATATAATGGGTTCTGGTTGAGCACGGTACCTAAAATCAAGTACCTAACTTTAAAAGCGGTATCATTAACTTCAGTGGTGAATATTCATGTGCATAAAGTTACAGGATCTTACTGGAGCAAATTACAGACTAATGCACTCTTTTCTTATTCTGGATGAATCTCTAACCTTTTAACAGTTTTCTTCGATATAAATACACATCAGATATCCAAATATTCATTCTTCTGTTCTAAATTGAGGGCACTTTTTCTGTTACTTCTAGCACTCTGATACGCTGCTTTATCTTATCTAGTGATTATACGTGATATCTTGTTAGCAAGGAAGAAGGAAACGAACCAACCCTGGTTCGACAGCCCGGTTCCCAGTGCACGGTCCCCTGTGTTTGCACCTGCACCGGGACTAACTCCTCGTGAACCAGTGGCCAAAGACTGTATTTCACGGATGAGTAAAAACCTCTGTACAGTGATGTTTCCGCAAATTGAGGATGGGGAATTAGCTGGGGTGGAAAGACTGTGTTTAATGAAGAAAGGCTGCCCCATGACTTCACGCTCCATTAGACACGTGAGCAATATTCCCTTTTAATGCTACGGCTTTGGATTTCATTACATCCTCTAGCTGCGGGCTCTTGTTGAAAAAAGCGGTCCTGTTCTCCCTTCTCTCCTGCTGCTGCCACGTGCTTTGGCAACCTCCCTTGCCTCAGGTTGTGCAACTGTGCAGTGCATGCATCCAGCTCGCTGGGCTCATCGAAAACGAACTCACCAAAATAAAAGTGATGTTTTCTTCCAGATCAGCAAGCTGGTCCAGCTGCGTGAGGTCACACAACTCCTGGACATGGCAGATGCGGAGCATGGAGTGGGAGGCTCAGACCTCTCTCCCAGCCTCCTCTGCTGCTGCCTTCTTCACTTACATTTGGTTCAACATAATGAATGCCAAAATGCCACAACAGAGAGGAGACCTTTGTCCAGAATTTGCGCTGTCTAATACACAAAAGTCAAATCTATAGGTCAGTTACAGCACACTGAGCACAATTCCTCGTTTTGAAGTGCTTAAGTTCACAACCTTCACCCTTTCTGTACATATGCAGCATTTGTAAAGTTCTCTGGATTTCCTTTACAATGGAGGTAGTTCACATACGGAACATATGGAATATCCTCAGCCAGCAGCACCAATACCTCTGTGGATTTTTGGGCACGTGCTCATAACCAGTTTCTCACACACGCTATGGACAAAAAGCTAGTGCATCTTTTGATGTAGGCCTCGTAGTATCTCCCTGCCACCTCCATACACACCCTTTTCACCCAAAGAGCCATCCCTGAGCCATGCAAATACATATGCAACTACCCAAACTGTATCAATGGACAAATCCGGGAGCTCTATCATCACTACTTTCTGCTGAAAGCCTTTATGGCTAGATAAACCGTCAGCTGGAGCTCACCATCAGCCACAAGATTTCCTTGGCTGTCTTGATATTTATGAAATTTGAGGCACATAATCAAACAGACCTTATGTATGATTTTATTCTTTATTGAATGGTAACGTAAGTTGTCAGTAGAATACACTGCAAAAAAAAAAGCTCTCTTAATGTTAAATCAATGATTCATTTACTTTCTTCATGATTAATTGTAAAGTACTTGGAACTCAAATGACTTTTGTGGATGCAATATTGTTTAATCAAAATGAAAAAAAGATCTGATCTGCATGGACACCTCAGTGTGGGAAATTCAAGGCTGTTTTTCTCTCGGAAAAGTGGGTCTGTCTCTTTGCTGCTGTAAAGTTAATGCATGACCAAAACAATGATAGATTAACACCAATGTGCTGGCCAGAGCTGGCCTCTCTCTGAAGTGTTCCAGATTCAAAGGGGTTCCCAGATGCTCAGCTCTTGTAACAGCTAGTCAAAACAAAGCCCTCAGCCCAGCAGGTGCCCCTCATTGTTTGCAGTCTGATGCTGAGCTTAGACACCTCTCTAGCTTAGCCTAAACTAGAGCTGCTGTTGTCCTCCCTGTGGATCCTCCTTTCCAAGGGCTGGATTAGCCCTGAGCCCAGGCAAAGCAGCATCACGGCTGCAGGAGTGCCAGGGTGCCCCTGCAGAGGCAGAGAGATTTCTGAAGAAAATACCAGGGCACTGCATATGCTTTAACTATACACTGGAGCTCACCGATCCCTAGCATCGCTCACCAGTGTCAGTGTCTATACAGCACTGGTTTGTTTCAGCGTGTGAACCACGAGAGGTCACCAAGTCTCTTCTTCAGGACCCCCATGGCACTGACCACCCACAATATAATACAACGTCCCCACTCCTGCCAAGGTCCACTGGGGATACACGGGATCCTCACCGCTCTTGCTGAACGGGTGAGAATTGAAAGGGGATGTCGGAGCAGCGTGACCGTGCCCCAGCCTGGCCGCCGAGCCTGTCGTGGGCAGCGTGCCGATGTCAGGCCGTGGCAGCTGCGGGCTGTCAGCAGACAGCCACACTCTCCATCCCTCCTGCCCTGCCCTGTGCTGTAGGCAGAGCTGCCAGCTGCACACAGGCTTCTGGCCTCACAGCAGGGCAAAGCCCTGGCTGTGCATCAAGGAAAGACAGGAAAGCAGGAGGCTTAAGGGATGCTTAAAGGACATTTAAACAGGCTTTTCATGCCAGTTTAACCCTAACATGTAAATGACTGACAAGCTAATACATTAATGTCTCCTGCCCTTCTGCAGTCCAGCACACTACCATGAATTCGGGGTGATTTTGCTGGCAGAGGGCTTTAGAAAGGAGTGCCTACACAAAAAGCAACCACAGTGCTGCTTCTCATCATCTACAATGATTTTGCCGGCTCAGAGAGGAGCTGGCGGGCACCTGGGTCCCAGGTACAGGCTTCTTGTGGTGCTCACCAGTGGCATATGTGGCCAGCGACTTAACCGGCTTTTCCACAGCAGAAAAGTTTCCACCCCTCCACAGAGATATTTGTGCGGCAGAAGAAGGCAGGCAGCATGTGTCCGAGGAGATCTTTGCTAACATGACACAACATGGACAACAAAACTAATACAGGATAAGAAAGGCTGACGGCAGCAGGGGGTCCCTGCACGTGGAGAATGGAGCGCGTGGGAGAGGACACAAAGCACCTGGTAAACCGAGCAAAGCTGGAGGCTGGGAGAAGAGCTGCAGCCTTGGGTAACACTCCTCTCACATTTCTTGGCCTCCTTGCTTCTGGGATATCCCTCCTGTCTTTCCAAAATTTAAAGCCTGTTGTGCCTCTGCCCGGGGAGCTGAGCAGGGAGGAGGCAGGAAGGAAGCTGAAAGCAGATTGCAGGGGCTACAGGGAGAGGCTGAGTGGTCTCCAGTGGCCAGAGCAGGTACATGCCACCCCTTTCCCCAGCCCTAAAGACCAGTTAGCCCCAAGTGAGAAACAGAGATCTGATCCATCTCTTGCATGCAGAGCATCCCGCACATGACAGGCCCGTGCCTGCCCTGCGCCTGCCACGCTGGTACTTCACTTCAGGGAGGGCTTGCTGGGGACCCAGCTCAGCTCTGGGTTGGATCCTGTCCTGCTTGCTGCAGCAAGCACACGTGGGGGAAGCTGCCAGAGCCTCCAGTGAGGTGTCAGACATACTGCCCAGCTTACGTGAGTGCAGGAGACCAAGTTCATCTGCAGCCTTACAGCCTCCTGAAGCTGCCGGGGCTCTCTGGGGCACGAGTCGGAATGGTTGCTTGCTGTGTTCAAAAAGGAGTATAGTCCCAGCACATATTGCAGATTGCTTTGTAGATGAAGGCATGAAAGGAGCGGTGTTCTGTTTTTAAACAGCTCTGTCCCATGTTTGCCCGCTGCCAGCCCATCCTGGCAGGTGAGAGGAGGAACAAGTGAGGACTTCATCTCCTCCTCGAGCCCTGAGCTGGGAGAGAGGAGTGTGAGGACGCCAGCTTGGCACCCCACCCTGTGGCAACGTGGTGCCACTTTCAAAAGTGCAGCTGAAAGAATGCCAGACATCTGTGCCCTCACTGTGTGAACCAAAATGGAAAAGAATCAAATATTTTTCTTCCCACTGAGATTTATAAAAAGCCCCTGTGTGATCTAAACTGACACACAAAACGACAGCCTCCTATTGATTATTCTTAACCTAATTTAGCTGATGCTAATTGTACTGGACCTCTATAATTATGCACAGAGTAGGATAGAATTATCATCAGCTTCATGGGGCTAATGTTATGCCAGTATCATGTGTGAGCCATGTTTTCAACATATTTGAATGTTTACTGAATATCAGAATATTATCATTTACCCTTCTTGGGAGCTTAGCTTTTTATTTCCTTTGACATTTCCTTCCACTTCAGATAAGCCACACACAACTTAAAGTACTACAGGTTGTCCCTGCCCACCTCCCAGCTCTTCACCAGACTAGTCTCCCCATCAGCTTTGGTCAGCTGTCCCCCTAAGGTTAGATTCACCTCCATGCAGCCTTGACCTAGCTCACCTCAACCCTACTTCAGACATGCCCAAGAAGGGAAGAGTGTTTTCTTCTGCCAGAAAGGTCAAGACACAGGTTCTGCTTTGAGAGGGGGAGAGAATCTATTACTCCTTACAGCAGAGTGACCACAAAGGTCTCAGTAACTTCTGGAGCGTGGTGCTGATGTCTCCTGTGTCTCTGCTGAATTCATGACAGTACCACAAGGCAAGAAAGTCAAACATGGCCCAAGCCATTTAGGGCTTAATGAAGCCAGACTTAAATTCCATCTGGCAACCAACAGTGGGAAAGCAAAGACCAGTGAGTCCAAGTGTAAAACATCACTTATTAAATGGACAGGTACACTGTGCATTAACTGAAGTTTACAGGTGGTGGTCCCAGGTTAGAGTCTTGTTAGGAGCCGTATAACTGTCTAATGATTCGAAAAGCATCAAATGCACAGATGACAGTGCTGCTCCTGAACCTTTTTGTTCGTATTTCATTAGCGATAGATGAAAGAACTACCTTAGCTGTACCTGCTGTTCCAACAAGGATTTTGGAGCCTAATAGGTCTCTACATTGTAAAGTGCAATATTAAGGACTAAGTGTGCTTGCTCTTACCAAGAAGACAGATGTAATCTTCGCCACTTCTTCCAGCAGGTTCTCCCAGTTTACTTGTTCCCTCCCTTTAGGTCCATGTCAAAGAGAATCTCTTCCTTCCCCCATGAGCCCGAGTGAGCAGCCAGACTTTTCAATTACCGCTGAGCTCAAAAAACTGAACTGGGTGGTAGTTTAAGGCTCTTCACTCAGTTTCTTAAACTGTAAAGTTAGCAAAATGAGGAGACCATGAAGAAACAGAGGAGGGAACAAAAATCTCTTTCAACTCTTCGTTCAAGCCTGCATGCTGGGTACGTTTTCATTGCAGTGTTTTAAATATGTCCAAGTATCTGTGGAACTATCACGTACAATTTGTATGCAATGTAGTAAGGAAAACCAGTAACTGCTGCTCACCGTCAGCACAGGGAAGTGCCGTCCTCTTCATCTGGGCAGTTTCACCACTTCTCAGTGCACAGCCTGCAATAGGAGAGCTCGCCCTGCTGTTCATTAATACAACTGTACACGCTGGAGTGCTTCCCTAGCACTCTTACAAACAGGATCAATGGTGTTCGTAGAAAAAACAACCAACCAACCCAGCTTTCTAACTGACCCCCCCTAAAAAATGTGAAGAAATGGCTCGTGCCCTGTGCCTGGAACTTGGTGTGAGGGTCCTGAGCAAGAGGTTTGCTGCTTGTGGCTGTCCCCACCAATGGAGGTCTTACTTAGGACCTCTACCAGCATTAGAGTTCAAAGAAGTCACCGCTAGGTCACAAAGTAGTACTGAAAGAATATCCAAAAGGGCAGTCCCAGGAAGGCAGGAAGAAGCCCTTTCCCCCATATACCCTTTCTCTATTTATTTTCATCAGAGACTACTTTTCAGGATAGTATGTAATATTTCACAAAACACCCAGAACCTAATTTTCAATCCCACTCTTCATCGTTCATAGTAGGAGACCACTGGGGAATGATCTAATGTCTACTGAAGTCAGTAAATTCCTTGCCAAGGACTGCAATGACTGCAGGGTGAGGCCTTCGGCGAGCTGGGGAGCGGGGATTCATACCGCGGGTCTCCACAAAGAGCTTGCTAATGCACAGTTAATTGCTCGCTACATCTAGTGAATTTAAGATTCTGATTTAGAGGAAAAGTACTCGCACAAAATGCATTAGACTTCAGAAATCTTATCTTAACCATGCATCCATCCACATACCCATTCATCTCGCCACTCCCGCACTACCTTAGTGCACTTGTGTGTCTCTTCTTTATCAAATTATGACCATGAAGGATCATTACAGAAAAATGTGAACAACAGCACTTCACATCAAACAGGCACAGACACAAAAATGCTTCATGAAATCTTGCCAGCCCCTCAGCAATCTTGTATCAGAGGGAAAATAAGGAAAACCCTAAAAATGACAACCTGTCCATTTCTCTTTTCTGGAAATAAAAATTTCCCTTATTTTAAAATAATCTTTATTTCAATTTGGTATTGAAGGATAGATTACAATATCATTTCGGTGCTCTGCAAAACCATGAAGAACCATTTATCTGGGTATGGAAACCTGCCTATGAATACCAAAGTTATTTAATGGAAATGTGAAAATCCCTTCGTTAAGGCAATTTCATCTGACTCTCCTGCGTTCCGGTTGGTGAAAGCAATACTTGCATTTGACTGTAAGAGTAATATCAAGGGATTTGACAGAGAACAAATAAATTAAGTGATATTTATGTTAGTATTTATTTAAATCCTGGAGATGGCTTACTCAGAATGTATTCACATAAATTTTTGGAGAAGGTGTAGCAAAGATTAATTGAAATATTAAATCAATTTTATGACTATAGGGGAGAAAGCAGTTCATCCCTATTTGTCACTATATTCAGTAAAGCACTACAGCTTAAGACTTTGATTTACAAATAGTGGAGGAAAGAACCTGGACAGTAGAATAATGCTGGGTGTCTCTAAATTAAAGGATCTGCGTAAAAAAGGAAGTAATTCTTATCTACTGCTATTAGACTGGCACTATATGATATATGTAAAGGATATAAATAATAAAAAGGACATTCATAATGAGATTTCCAGGAGCTCTCAGACATGGCCTGACTCTGCTCCCACTGTACTTCCAGTGCAAGGAGAGTTAAGTCATGCTCACCGCCTTTCTCAAACTCACGCTTTATTTTAGAACTGCACCTCTCATTTTTCATCCCGTTTGTCTGACGCCCTGTGAAATAACCTGCAAGGTTAGAAACTCCACTGCAGGTACATGTCCTCCATTATGTTAAAGGATATCATTTTTAGTGACGTGAGGAATGATCCCCAGGATGTGAAGACAAGACTCACATTGAACCCAGTCTTCACACAGATGACAAAATGGTTTAAATAAAGGGAGGAGGACACATCTGGTTTACTGCGCCCTGATCTCGTCCATGCTGGTGTTGCCTCATCTACATCTATCACTGCAATTCTATACAGCAGTGGCTGGACATAGGACTGTCGCATTTCTCCACAAGGTATCTGAAACCATTTGAAAACCTTCTAATTACCTTCAGTGACTTTGGGGTCAACCCCTCTGGCTCCAGTCAACAAGCTTCTCCCTCTGGCCTTTCCCTCACCTTTCTCCACTTTGCTTAATGATAAAAAGCTGCGTATTTAGCAACTAGCCTTTAGCCTTGTTGCAATCCAGGAGTTTTCCTGCACATAACAACACTGGGGTTGCTATGTATCATAGCACAGAAACGACATATTCAGCCGCAATGGCAAAAGTACATAAACAAAGGTCAGAGATCAAAGTAATCTGGTATTTCCAATAACTCTTAACTTCTATTGATTTGAATGATCTTTAACAAAGCACAGCTGATGTCCAGTGTGTCACTGACTGCCCTCACATTCAGTAAAATTAAAATATATCGAACACACTGAAACACAAACACTCGGAGAAAACAGGGATGAAATTTGTGATAAAACAACAAAATTACCCAAGTCCAGGATAAGCGTGAATGCCTTGGCAGAGAATGTTGCACCAGGATCTGGATATTTTGCAGGATTTCAGTTACAATAGGAGCGCCCTGACACAGAAATTGATCTTAATTATCAAATACACTTCCCTGCTCTTGCCACTTTTTCACAATGAATGTTTCTGATTCTGGCTCTGCTGGGTAATTTTTCTCTTGAAAGATGAGGGTACAGAGCAGAAAATGGAGTACAGTTTTTTACGTTCCTCGGCTTAGTTTTAAAACTTGCTCCTTGGTCTACACTGAGCTTTACACCAGTGGGGCAGTCTGCGGTTGGTGTGTATCAATACGGCTCTATTGATTCGGACAGAGCAATGCCAGTTTATGACAGGCATGAACTTGGTCCTTTATTATATCTGTGAGCTAGATGTAAGTGGCTGAGTGAGCTTTCCTGACAGCACCAAGAAATTCAGGGGAAAAAAAATCTTTGATGATAGAAGATTGCTTAACATCAGGGAAAACCACTAGACCTAGAAATACAGTTGAAACAAATTATTCCTGTCTCTGTATTTTGTCTCACATGTCACGGTGTTATCTAAGTGCATGTGAGAATTAAACTAGCAGAGCTACGCACTCTCAGGAGAAGGTGATATTATAGAACGAGCAACTACTGTGACAGTGGGCTCAGAGCTTACAATCGTATTTGTTATCCAGCCTCTGCAGGCAGGTATTATAGATCAGAAACGCTGTGAATGTCAGGAGCTATCTAGATCGCCATGCACCAGTCATTTTTGCTGAAATATGGGCTAGAAGGAGGTCTACCCACACGAGCAGGCAGTATGTGGATTTGTCCTTTCTTGGTAGAGCCAGAAATGGAAGCTTTGGCCACATGTCGATGACCAGCTCAGTTTGCCACCTACTGGCAGGAAGGACAGGTTTCCAAGGTTCTTCATCACTGATTTCAATACATGGGTAGTTTCAGAGCTGGTAATACAGGAAAATATATTCACTGTAGAAGAACAGACGTCATCTTCAGCCAGCCATCTTACCACAAACATCTCTCTCTTTTGGTCATCCACAATTCAGCCAGCATCAGCTTGGAATGGGGAGGTGATACCAGCTGGAGCAGGCTAACAATTCTGTGCATCTAAGAAGTGTCTCCTATTTCATTTCTAATGAGCTGTCTGCATAGGGCCTCTGACCATCCTTAACTTGTCATTAGAACTTATTCAGCAAACAGGTTTTTGGTCTGCTGCTTTCTCATATCCCAGTATACGAGTAGCCTAGAGGACAGAGAGGTCCCAGTCTTTCCTTCTTAGCTAGTTAAACAGATTTTCAGAATCATGTTTCTAATGGAATGTGTGGAATTACCACATTTCATATTCAATATTCTCCAGTAGATCTGAAGGATGCCTTCTGAGTGATTATGAAGTCTGTGTCAAAAATGGTGTAAACAAAGCAACTGTAAGCTCTTGCTTATTTGCACAGCTCATCTGCAGTGTATTCATGGTGATAATGCAGCTGTAACACACGTATTACTTTTACATGCTCTTCTACAAATAAAAGGCAATACGAGCTCTTTGTATATGTCACTGCTTTAAATTCTTATTACCACCCATGGTATATACTTATTTCAATAAGATTATCTCTTGTAGGAGCTTCTAATTACATAGTAGTGAATTATTTTTTTGGCCAAGCAACTGTTGTTGCATTGCCTTGAAGGTCTCAGGGAAAGACAGTAGCTTTTGTTGCAGAGGATTAGTCAGGAAATCCAAGCTCAACAATGGGCCCGTTGTTGAAAGCTTAAAGCTTTGATACGGCTAAACGATTAACTTACGGGATAAAAGTATTTTTTTCTTACGAAAAAACCAGTTGGTCAATGTAAGAGGGCTCAGGGTACCCTAAAACTCCTTTGACTGCATTTAGAAACGGCACTCCAATGATTACTGTTTTATGGGAAACCTCACGGGCAGAGACGGGAAGTCGGGTTTCTCTCCTCCTTCCTAGCAAGAGCAATCCTCCTTAGCAATCAGATGCTCTATGAAAAGCAACTCTGTCATCAACAGGCTTAACAGCAACAGCAACTGTGGCGAGTAGGCACTTCCACTTGGAAGTACACGAGATGATAAAGGAAAAAAGAAGACCCCAGATCTCCGCAAGAAATACAAACAGTTGGCACCTTTCTGCCCTGTGCTGAACGAGAAAGCTCCAATGTCTGACCCCAGTGAGGGGCCACAGCGATGTGCTCAGAACCCAGCCCAGGCCCTTCAGCAGCAGGAAGCCTCTCCAAGGCTCCCTGGCTCTAGTGAAGCGAGACAAGGGCAGGTCTTTGCTGCCCAGGCAAGCCCACCAAAGAGCAGTTGTAGCTACCCTGGGCACTGCCGGGCCCACCGTGACGCAGATGGGATGGGCAAGAGAAGTGAGATGCCCTCAGGAGATAGGCATCGGCGCTCAGGGATTTTTTCTGGATTGCAATGTCAATGCTTAAATGTTACAGAAAACCTGCCTGAGGTTGATTCTTTGCTCCTGTGCTTTGGGTTCAGTGTATTAAAGCCCTGTGAGGATCTAATCTAGATCTAAGGTGCTTTATGTTCTTGCTGATTAATTATCTCTTGAGATTAAGCAACAGTGAAGCACACTTGAAAGTGCACATGTATCCACAGGCTTCAGTACTACACCAGCAATAATCCCATTTTAGCATTCCTGTAAAGCACATGAACCCTGGAGACCGACCATGTACGACTCCTCCTCCTTTTGCACAAATCACCCCACCAGCCCCACGGCAGCTCCAGCAGCAGGCAGCGGCATAGGACCCCTGCACTGCTCTTCCCCCTAGGGCAAGGATGCTGAATAAAGCCTGAATAACGTGAATTGCTGCAGTATTTATGATGCAGATGAGCAATCTAATGGTGTGTGGCTTGCCCTGGCTTCTAAACATCATTGTTTAGACGGCAGGAAGAGCCAGCCTTACAGAGCAAGGGTGAGGAGGAGATGGAAAGGAGAAACCAGCCTGCAGCGCTGGTGCTTCCTTCCTCCATTTGAGACTTGATGGCTGAAAGGTGAACAAACGGCATCATTAAATCACCTTTCAGTGATAGGTCCTTTTGGGTGCCATATTCTCTGAAGCAGCTTTCTCTGGTTTAAGCCTTTATTTGCTCCTGTGCAGTAGTCCTGCCAGCCTGAGCTACTCGCAGCCCCCATCAGCCAGTGGCAGCCAGTTACTGGAAATTGCTGGGAAGTTACCCTGATGGGGAAAATACTGTATTTTAATCTCAGAAAACTGCAGGACAAGTTTATAAGTAGAAAAGACCTGTGAGATAATCTGAGCCATTTTCTGCTAGGGGACTTTGGGTTTTTAGTGTGTTCCTTGATTTTTGGCCTTAGCATCACCCTGTAATGACACATGTCCTGAACTGGGTAATAGCTTTCACTGACTTTGTGCTCTTCACAGCACAGAAAATAAAATTAAAGCTCTTCCTCTTGAATTCCTATGCACTCAACTTTATGATTCTTCCTCACAATACTAGATACTCACAGGCTCTAAATCAGCCCATTTCTGTCCCAAAGTGAGTTCCCATTCATACCAGCTGAGAATTCAGTTCAGGACAGCACAGATGTTTATGACAATAACAGAACCCTATGGGAGCAGGACCCACCTGTAAACATACAGAAGTTTTCTTTTGGTCTTCAGGCGTTTACTGGAATCACTATTCAATGAGAACAATATTTTGATTAAAAAAATAGAGTTAAAATTTTCATGGAGCAGGTCCAGCACAGCTAGAAAGAAAAATGAAAAGTTCTGCACTGTCTTCAGCTTAAAGCAGCTCCCACTACATTTTAAAATAATAGCTTGAGAGGTACTGCATGGGGAGTATGAGAAATGCTCCATGGTGAGGTGATCTATCAGGGGGAAACCTTGAAGCCTGGAAAAGAGGGAAAACAATAAATCCCCAGAATAAATATTGAAAGGGGAGAAAGAAGGAGAGAGATTTCATTTTATTACATCATTTGATGTCACGAGCATGCACAGGGGAAAAGATTTATTTATTTTTGTTTCCCAGAGGGGCTGGGTCTGTAAACACACAGAGGAGGGGCTGGAAAATCCACATTCCAAACAGAAAGGTCAAGGCACAACAGAGCTGTATTTTCAGATAAAGTGATCTAGGGGCCACAGCTGACACCGGCTTCGATTCCTTATTAGATTTTTTGTGGTTTATGGATGGGTTACGTGAACTCCCAGTCTGCTGGAAGTATGCATGCACCATCGCAGATTTGCCACACAAAGCAGTGGCAAGGCTGGAACTGAACTGGAGAACCCGGCACTTCTGATTGAAAACCCTGTGTTCAGTCACTTACAGGTTTCTCGAGAGAGTAACTTCCCCTTGCTTGCTCTCAGAACAGAATCTGGACATTTAAATTTAAAGAAAATATACTTGCTAATCTTACTGTTCCAGAACATTATATACCTTTTTCCGTAAAATCGGGATGCTGAAATGGATCTATCCATGTTCTTTAAACTGTCATATGCTACATTTTAAATCTAGAAGTGCACTTCAGCACAACGTGGTTTTGAAATTCAGGCTTAGGTTTAGGTAACCTCACAGAAATGGCGTAAAAGACCAGGCTCCTTCTCAGGGTTTGGCAGCTTTTATTCCTTCTGTATTTCTTCCAGCAGCACTGGGGGATGCAATCAAATCCCCCACACAAAGGAATTGCCCCTACAGCACGACTGACACAGTGGATGCTATCTCTTTCTCCCAGTATAGCTTTGCTTTTTTCCTACTTTTAAGTCTGGTTACCCTTATTTTCTCTATTTAAATGATAAATTACTTTCAGGAATCTCTCAATCACGTGAAATGCTAAGCACAACGGTGCCGTGTTCTCACCTAGCATGTAGCACGGATCATAATAAATGGTAAGAGTAAACATTCACAATCCTGTTATATCACTGTAGGCTTAATTTATAGTCCCTGTATCATCCCATTGGTTTCAAGGGTAGTGTGCATGGCAGGTAAAGTTAAACGTATGCTTTGGATGTCGCATGACCAGAACAGAAGTGTATGGATCCATTCAGTCGGTCTGTTTTCTGTGGCATAAATTAAGCCTCACAATCCAGACCAAGGAGTATCAAACCAGAGTGAAAATCCTCTCAGATCCTCTATAGTGCTATTGTAAAAAGCTTGTATTAATATATTAATAAAATATATTTAAAATAGCATATAGCATTGTATAAGAATATATCGATGAGCCAATACATAAAACTCCTATTAATATTTTGTTAACATTTTAGTCATCACGATGTGTCTCATCAGAGGACACGCTGGCTCTCTTGGTGTGTTATTAATGAAGCTCATCAGGCAGAATATGCTGGAGTTTTACACAACCTCTGCTCACAAAGCCCCCTAACTGTTATGTTTTTGTTATTATTTTTGTACAGAATGATACCTTACAGTCTCTCATTTTAATTAGATAGCTAATAAAGCGAGCAGTTTGCCTTGGGTTAGCCTAGCAGCAAAACAAGGCTATGAGAAAACCTCACAGGCATCCATCACCCTCTGCCTAGGGAAGAGCACAGCCATCCTGCCAGAGCAGCTGGGGCAGGCACTGGTACACGGTACAGCCAGAGCAAGCCCTGAAAGCTCTGCAGCAACCCCACTGCCCTCAGCAAGGGTGCCTGACCCCGGCCGTACCCTCTGGGCCAGACTGCAGGATGGTGCTCGGTGAATACACTTGTTCTCTGGTCTAGTCCCATAAAGGTTTGGCTTTGTTCGGCTGTAAATCTCTTTTGGACAACGCAGAAACAGGCTGCATGAAAACAATTTCTTGTGGTTTAGCCTGCGTAAAAGCAAGAGCCACTGGCAGCCAATTAAATGGGCTGCAAACAACTTGGGAAGAATGAAAGAACAGGGCAGCTGTCCTCTGCAGAGAGAGAAAAGTAGGATCACAGAGTCATCTGGTTGGAAGAGACCTTTAAGACCATCCAGTCCAACCATTCACCCCACACTGCCAGGGTCCCTAAGCCATGTCCCTCAAAGATGGCTAGCAGTCCCCCGCTCCCTGTTCTCTGCCTGCTCTCACTCGTTTTCAGGTGTGTTTTCAGTCTAACATGAAATTGCTGGGACTTTGGGCGTCTCAAAGATCCCTAGACATAGAGGGCTCTTGCCCACTTTGAATAGGGGGCAATAAATAGGTCTAATTTTTTAGTGAAAAAGTGTTCAAGGGCTTGATCCAAAGCCTCAAGTACTCAATGGAGGGCTCTGAATGTGGATTTGAGCAACTGTGGGCTCTCTACACTAAAAATGGAATAAAAAAAAAGAGGAGGAAATGGCTTTTCCTATTGCTATACTAGTCACACAGAAGCAGATCATCTTTCACAGTGCTGTCAGGTAAAGTCAAACTGCTTCTCTGGGAGATTAGGGATTGATTAAAGTCCTTGCACTCAGGGATATGTATCTGTATTAATCTTGGAATTATTTGTCAAATACCCAAGATATCTGCTCTGATTTGTGGAATATATTCTGAAAGTCACCACTTTCCAGATTCTTGAAATTATTTGTATGTTTTTCAAGCAAACGCACAAGCTGCTGCTTTGCCCCCAAACCAAGCCCTGTTATTTTCAATACGCTGCTCTTTTAGCTTTGGAATTGCACTTAATGTGTGATGCTGATTGTAGAGAATGGAGCTGGGGAACTAGAAAGTAGAAGTTAATACACCTTCAGACAAGTGCATAGAGCATAGTCACTGCTTCAAAGCAAGAACCAAGGCCAGGTTAGCACTGACAGCTCCTGCTGTCCCCCACAAGAATGGGAGGCCAGAAAAGAGCGAGCACAAAAGCCACGTCTCCAATTTTACCCACTGCCACAAATCAATTGATCCTGTTGGAAAAAGGTTTTCAAAAGCAACTTTGGGTTGCATCAGAAGCACCAGAACTTGACTAGAGGCTGCTCTGCACACCATTCTCCAGATCCCCTCGAGATCCTGCAGATATGCTCCGGGCTCTACAGCAACGACTGTTTGTGCTTTGCATTGCACAAGGCAGTGGAGGGGACAGGAGGAACAGCGCTGGGTATCTCTGTGTGACCAGGCGCTACTGGGTCAGTGTAGCAACTACCTCGTTGTAATGTGGCTATCAAGCAGAACTGAAAAATTATGGAATCACAGGGGGCAGTAATGGAAGAGACTGCTCCAAGCTCTTGTTAGTAATGAAGGTCAGGTTTAATTTGGCCACAGTCTCTATCTAAGATGAGATAAAGAAACACAAGACGATCATTCCTCACAACCTGTTGGCAGGCCTGATGGCAGTCATTCTTGCTCACATATAACAGAAGAAAAATGTCCTAAATAATCTGGCTGCAGTTCAGTAAATAAGATGTGATACACATCTTATTTCATTTGAGATATCAAAATTTTCTGGTTTAGCAACCCCTGGCAGATTAATCAATAACTTACAGCTTGCGAATGATGGGAAGAGGGAAACAGTGAAGATAACAGACTGCAGCAGAGCATCAGGACCTGCAGGAGGTCGGCTAACTTGCTGGGATAAGGATGTTCTGGCCTTTTGCCATTGGAAAATTAGGGCTTATTGGCAAGGTAGGAAACATTTGGGGGGAGTTTCCTGAGCTAGAGAAAATCATTGATGCACAGCTCAGCACAGCTTTCACTGTGGTCAGAAACAGCCCCAGCTCTGTAGCATTAAGGAGTGATTTGGGTTCACCAAGGCTCAAATCCAATCCTCTGCAGGAGTTAAGACAGTGTGTGCTTTTTGTAAAGGACAAGTTACATCCCAGATGAGAACTGTAGGCTGGGAAGCCCCTGCACAGGGGGATCCAGCTGGAAAAAAAAAATTACACAGCCTTGTCATCCCTATTTCACCTTGGCTCTGTTGGGGCTATCTGGGTTTGACCTTGCTGAATTAGTACAGCTCTCTTTAATAAGCAAGTGAAGAAGGCTGCCATAATACTGTCTCTAATTCCTGCCTGTTAGGCTAGGAACTAGTGCTGGGAGGGCACAGGCTCAGGTTGGTCTTGGAGGCATTAATGAAGACATTGTTTAATGAGGAGAGCAGAAAAAAGTTGTTTTCCATTTTGTCTCCTAAAACATAATTCAGAGTAAGCTGGAAAGCAATTACTTTTAATACCTTATCTAAAATTCCATACTGACTAATAGCCTGTAGAACCTCCCAGCCAAATTCTCTGAGATGCTGAGACCCTGCAACTCAAGCAGAAGTGATTTGGTGGCATATGCACAAAAGAATTGATATTTATGATCTTGCCTTAAGGTTCACAGCAGGGCTGAACCTGGCTTACTGACGGGGACTGTCCAACTGTAAACCAAATGAGAGCCTGAGGAGCAATAACGATAGAGACAATTAGTTGATACACCAGATAATGGATTCCTAGAAATAACCGTTGGAATCAATTTTCCATAAAAGAAAAAAAAAAACAGCCTAGGGGCAAAACTGAACGGAAAACACCCCTGATTTCATCAGGGACTAAGGTTAAAAAAAAAAAAATATATGTATACATATGCAGACTCTTTAAGATAAAAGAAGGCTGTGATCACCAACCCTGATCTAAACAGGGAAGGGTGAAGATACGCAGTCATGAGCAGGCACGAGCGTGGACGGTGTTTGCAGGAAGCTAACGGAGCCCCAGCCTCTCCCCATCCTTGGCTCATCTGTGCCTGCCCATGGGGAGCTCTGAGCCTGGAGACCTTTCTGTCTTGCTGAAACAGATCGAAGTCGTCAAGGCCCTTAGCTCTCGTGTATTAACCACATTTAACCAGGCTGATTTCCCTGAAATTACCTAATCCCTTCTGAGCATAGTGTTTTAAATTATTGAATTATGCTGCATTTATTTATCATTTACTTGGGGTAGCTACACAGTGTGGTTACACATCTTGTGCTTTCTAGGAGAAGGACTGATGGCTGCTACAGAAAACAAGGAATTTTCACAAGATGTTGATAAATTAATAAAAAACCAGCAAAAGCACTTGCCCTCAGGTTTAGAATGCGTGAAGAATCAGATGTGTTTCGTTCTCGATCAGTTTGAACTGCTGCAGTTGTCTGTAATGAAGTGATGCAACTGGTGGGGCAGGGCTGAAGGGGAATTGTTCCAGCCCCTCTACACCAGGTGAAAAGCTTCTCTGTCAAAACTATGGGTCCTTGTCAGACAAATTTGGTGCCAAAAATACAGCTCTATTAAAGATCCTGCAGTGAGAAGCTCCAGGGTGGCCCAAATGTGAAGCCTTGAATGTGAACCTCAACACATCTTAGAGATCATAGTGATCGGGAACACGACTTTATTGGGCCCCTGCCCGAGTGATTACCTTCCAACTCCTCCCTTTGCTATATGTACAGGTTGTTCAACCCTCCTCCAGGACATTGATTTCGAGAGCACAGTCTTAGGCAGTGCAGGTGAGCGCCTGGCACAGCAGCCCTATCCTCATCTCAGCTTGTCTGGAACTACGATGGTAGAAAAACACAGAATCAAACACAACTTCACTACCCACCGAACAGTGACAATTTAAAAAAGAAAACCATTAATTCCTGCTCTTTTCTTACGGTTTTCAGTACCACCACAAAACAATGGTGTCTGGAAAGTGGGCTGAATTCATTTGGCCAGCAGAAGGCACCCAAGACAAGCTGGACTGCCACAAGCTGGGTAGCTGCAGAGAGAGAGGAGCTTTCTGCAGCACTCAAGGCTGCCTTCAGTCGCTTAGGCTAATGAGCTTAACTAATAATGCAGTAACTAGATTGCTAGCAAAACATAAATAGTCCTACAATGCAATAATACCTAATAAAAATTATGTCCAAAAGCATTTTGAAAAATTACGCTGCTTACAATATTCATGAATTTTTACAAGCAATTAAAGAGAAACTACTGTAATATTTTTATCATGAATCTCTGCAATTAAGAAATCATCCATAATTTGTGGCCTGAATTCCCCCAGAGCAAATAGATAGTAAGGCAAGTCTATAGGATTCTTATTATCTATTGATGATAAATAACTTGCTCTTTCTCTACTAAACCGACTTTGGATATTTCCTTGGCTTCACAGCCTGATCTGTTGCACCAGCATCAATTCAGAGGATTGTTCCTGTGGTATTACACTGGATTTATATCACTCGTAGTAGGACAGCAGTGCAAGGCGAACCTCTTCAGAGGGATGCCTAAGAAAATTTGTTCCCTTGGCTAGGACATTATGGTCGCTTAAACAGGCAGTGTGAGGCTGTTGAGGGTGGGTCACAGGGAGGAGCCCTTATCTCGGTCTGTATTGCAAAGGCACTTGACCCATGGACACTCGGGCGCTGGGCACCCGGAGGCTCCAGGCAGTCCCACACAGCGATTCCCGGGCTGACTCTTGCCAGGGCAGTGATGCAGGCCCAGCAGCATGCTTTGTGCCCCATGCAGCCACAAACTGTCCAGGATAAGTCCTTTCCCCGCCACAGCACTGTGGTGCAGGGTGTACTGCCCTGGGGCAGCCTGCAACATGCTCTGTGTAGCACGGATCTCCAGGCTCTAAACACTGGAAACACACGGCTACCACAGCAGTCTTACACCCGTTAAACCTTTCTGCCTCAACATGCATCTTCTCTCACCACTGTGCTTACATAGTGCTGTAAGTTAAATGAGTTGCAGGGATTTAGAAGAGTTTTTAGCATGCAATGGAAACCAACACCTTGGATAAGCATCAAAAGCCTTTGTTGAAGAACATGTCACAAACTATCCTGACTGAGTTTACACTCTCAGATTATTGTTGTTGTTGAGATGTAAGAAGTGGGAATTCACTGTGCTGGGTGCTGTACAAATGTATGGACATGTGCAACTTCAAGGCACTATGCCGTCACATGAGATGTTATTAAAATCATTGCGTAGCTACATTCCTGTATCTTATTTTGTAAAATAGTGAGAATAGTGAGGTGTCCCCTTCCCCCATGTTAATTACTGTATGCCACAAAGTGAATTCAAAGAGCCCCTTTGCTTCCTCAATGTCTACAGTCAGCAGCAGCTCTGCAGGTGGTTAATGGCTGACTGCCACACACCCTGGTCAGCAGGGAGCAGGAGGTTCATAGGCACATCTGGTAGCACCATCACTCCGGTTCTCACACCCAGCTCATCCAGCCTGGGGAGCTACCTGAGCCCACTGCTGCTACAGCGGGGTGGCTCCCAGCTCACCCCCAGCACACCACGTGGCTGATACACCTCCACCTGAACTGGCATGTGCAA
>NW_010419147.1:0-61045 GCF_000710305.1 Buceros rhinoceros silvestris
GAAGTTTTCCAGTGTCTTCCCATTCAGGGAGTTGTTACAAGGTGGTAAAGGAGGTTTTGTTCCTTTTACGTATGTGCTGAAGTACTGTTTGGAAGATTGTAGGGAACTTGTTTCTGTCAGGTAGTGCATAAGGATCTTTAATGACTAATTTAAAGGAAAGATGTGCCTCTCGCTGTATTATAGCTTCAGTGTTTGACTTCAGGACTATGTCTGGGAAGTGAGAAATCCTTTTTTTTATGTTCCACCTATGAAGTGGCATGTAAATGGATTTGGTGAGGAACCACCTCTATTTTGTATGTTTTCTGTTGACTCTTGTGACCTTATATTGCTCAGCAGAGTAAGCACTGCTTAAGGAGGTGGTGGTGCAGCGAAGTGTGTGGACATATGATAGAAGAAATTATGACTGAATACATTTCCTATCTTACTATATTCTATATTTAGAATATATCTTACTATTCTACTATATTTTACCAGGTTTTAGAGATTTATTAATAAAGGTGGTTGTTCTGATACATAAATGAACATATAAAGCTGATTTGCATGGCACTGATTTGGAATTGTATATCAAATTCTAGTCTGTGTTAATGTTTTTAAAGGGACACAGCTTTTATAAAAGAGGAGGAGCTTGAAGGTTATAAAGCAATTAACTCTCTAGTTCTCTGGACTTTCTTGAGGAGATAGAAAGGTTTGTTTTCTGTACGTGTAGTCTCAGAGTGCATGTGGAATCTCACCTATGTCTGCAGAATCCATGCTCCTGGAAGCGGAACCCTGAGCAGGTGTTCCTAGGATACTTCTTTAATAGTGATGGGAAGATGAATTAGCATTTGCTTTTAGGATTAGAACTTTTCTGAAGACTTAAAATTTCTTGCAGTGTTAGGATCAGCATTGTTCTTGATTGAATGGAACAAGTCTGCAAAAGTTGCTTGTCTGATAGAAATCTGACCTGCAATAGAACCTCTGAGAGGTTTTTCTCCTGAGTGCCCTTAATATATTCCTGCTTGTGAGGTCTGTCAAGAGGGCAGCCAAAGTCTGCTTATAATGGTACAGTTAAAACAGTTGCTTTTTTTTTTTACTCTCTTCATGATGTTCACAAGTACTGGAATGAAGCTGTAAAAAGGTTGTGTTGTCTATTGACTATTCATTCCTTCTTGTTGTTCCTTCAGGAAGTTGTTGGGTCTGAAACTAAGGATGATTTCTGTTATTTCCATAAGTGAATTAATTCTGGTGGATCCTTTTGGTGGTTGACTTTCATTTGTGGGTTAATTTAATAGTCTGAGAACTCAGAATATTTGACGCTGGTTAGGCTATCTTTAACACATTTGCTGTACACAAAAACTGAG
The DNA here is from genome assembly GCF_000710305.1 of Buceros rhinoceros silvestris. Classification (NCBI taxonomy): domain Eukaryota; kingdom Metazoa; phylum Chordata; class Aves; order Bucerotiformes; family Bucerotidae; genus Buceros; species Buceros rhinoceros. Next base: position 1,341 of record NW_010419147.1, read on the forward strand.
CAAGTCTGGTAGACTGATGGACTTTTATTTTGGGAAGCTCTGCCTCTGGTCAGGGTATTGATTCTGAAGTGGACTCCATGTCATTCCTCTGGTTTACTAATGTATATGAGAGGAGAACAGAAGCAAACCTGCCTTTAGGCCTGTATCTGATACCAAATTTCCAGTCAATTTATTTGAGTTGTGAAAGTTTTTGTTGTGTCTTGTTCCAGTGAATCTGGGAAAGAATTGGAAAGAGTTATGCAATTCAGACGGTTGGACCTCCATCCTACCTCCACTCATTTTCTTTGTTCAGACTGTCTCTTTTTGTGAGACACTGGATTCAGTCTCTTGAGTGCAGGCCAGAGCTTGTACTTAAGGTGTTGGTTCTTCATTCCAGCGAGAGAAGAGGTCGATTTCCACCCCACCCCCCCCGGGTTTTCTAGAGCTAAGAATACTGAAGAGATGAACCAAAAAATCTTGTTTTTGAATGGTGGTTATCAAGATACTCATCCCTACTTTTTCTGATTCAGATTCAATTTTGCATCTGATTGCAGGGTGTATTTTTTTTTGTCAGACAGAAAATCATCAGAGTTTTTTCAGTACTGTATATATTTTTGTGATTCCTTTTGCCTTGCCAGATGTGCCAAAGCACCTAACCAGTCCTTCAGAGAAGTTGTGATAAGTACCACTCCTTACGTGATTATGAAAAGCAATGTAGTAATGTACTTTAACTACTTTTTGAGGTCTGTTCTTTGTGTTTCCCATTGAGAATTTACAACTTCCATTGAAATGTATCTCCTTTCAAATGGTGCTTACTGTGGAAGATGTGACTTGTTTGTGTGGTTTGTTGTTTTTGTGGTGGTGGGTTTTTATTTTTGTTTGTTTGATGGTGTTTGTTTGTTTTGCTGTGTGTGAGATTTTTGAAATTGAAGTCTTTTATCTGGGAGCTTTTCTGTCCTTACCCAGATAGTAAGTAATTTCTAGTGCTGAAGAGCCTAGTAGCTCCTCCAGTAGTAACTAACATCTTGTGACAGCCTGTATTGAAAGCTAGCATAGAGTAATGTGCCAAGAATTGATTTCATGCAGAAAAGAGAAATAGTCTATAAGATTAACTAGACTTCTAGGAACAGTAGACCTGACAGCATTACTAATATTGTGAGGGAAGACCCTTTTCACCCTATTTTTTCTTTGGTGGCAATTAGTTTGCCACAGGACTAGATAGTAAAAGTCAACATTAAAGCAATGATAAAGTCACTCAGGAGTCATTCCTGGAACTTAGGAGGTCAACAGCAAATTTTGGTAGACTGCACCTGAGAGGATGGTTCACACAGAAGCAATTCTCTCTACTTAATGCAAAGGGAAAAAAATTCAAGCTGCTGTTCTGCAACAACAAAAAAGGAACCTCGCTTATCACGATTGCTCAAGGAGTAATGAAATTGTTGTATCAGTGTATACAGAATATCTCTCCATGGATTTAGTCCATTTGGAGGAAACTGCCAGTTGGTATGTCTGCGAGAGAACTGTGCTTGCATGTAGCAAGTTGTGAGCTTCTGTTTGGAATTCTTGGTGGAAGACCTATTACTTTGTTTACTAGAGTTATTCTTACTCAACTTACTCATATTTATATTGCTATAAGTCACTTTAAGTCCTTTTGGCAGTGATAAAATATTCATACATCTTGAGCTGTTTTTTGTTCTTCTATCAGAAGGTGATGCACTTTTTTCACACTAATCATTAGGTGAGTCTACAATTTATTTGGGCCTCATGGTGTGAGAGAATGAATTGGGACCTATATCCATTTGAAATTAAACTCCATAGCAGACAGAATGAAAGAATTTTTTTACTCTTCTTGTTTAATGTGTTTTAAGCAAATTCTCAGACCAGGTGCTAGACTATCAGAAAAATTCCCTGCACTGAACTAGCATAGGTTTTCATAGTGGTTTACACAGAAGGCTAAATAAATTTCCGAAATTCTTACTTTCTTCCTTAAAGCACACACTGACTTCTCAGTGTCCAGATATAATTGGTGAATGGAAAGCTTAGTGGTGGGCTTTTATTTCACATCAGTGTACTTATTTGAAATGTCAAAATGACTTTTTTGGCATAAAGTCATGCTTTCACAATCTTGACTTACAAATCAGAATCTGAGAAGCGTTTCTAAGGAATTTTTTAAACAGTGTAGTTAATTTATGCCCATATGGAACAGAGGAACCTTTTTGTCCAGTTTTAATATTTAAAGAAAATTAAATTGGGAAAAACATGGTTGTTTAGATTCTGAGTACCATTAATTTATAACAAATAAGGTTTTTTCTACATGAAGGTGTCTTTAAATCTTTTAATTGATGAGTATACAGTACAATGGAAGGTGTGGTTGTTTTACCAAAAAGTGCATCTGCAATGTCCGGGTTGGCTTTCAAAGTCTTTCTAATGTTGTGTACGTAAAAATCGTACTGTTGATTTCAACAGTTCCTATAATACACTTGAGTAGTCATGTTTGGCATAATTATTATATAGCTCTTATGTGAAACTTTGAAGTAAAATGGCTGAATTTACTATGACTTAAAATGTGCTCAAGTCTTTACACCCATAATTTGGATTTTACAGATGTGTTTCTTACATTATTGTTCCATTATTAGCCACAGTAATTGTTTTCAAAAGTAACTGCTTTAAGTATTTTAAGGTTAGGTAAAGGTTATGTTGTTCTGTCACATTTCATTATTTTATGAAAAATCTTTACCTTATTTCTGAATTTGCTTGTTGTGATTCAATTTTGTTAATTTATTTTTTATGAAGTTAAATAAGTTACCAATTATCCATTGGACCAAATGCAAGTAATTGTATGTCACAAAAGGTTGCTATAATTGTTTTATAAGATGGGATTTTTTTCCCTCTCAGTTATTAGCAAGTGGTAAAGGAAAAAATTGTCTTAAATATTTAATAATTAAGAGTAGTATGCTTACATTTTAAAAATACCATCTGACTCAGGAAAATCTGTCTGTTCATAAAATAGAACGTATAAATATGTTCTGAAAACGGTGAGAATCTTTTATTTTCTGATCGCATGAATCTGTTGTTACTAGGCAGCATGGTATGTTGTGGTGGGGTTTTTTGTTTTTTCCAAACAGATTATTCTAGTTTGTACAGAAAAAATACTGGGGTGTTCGGGCATGCACTTTTTAAACCTCAGAAACTGTTCCACTTTCTCTCGAGATTCTCTTAATGTAAGCCATCTTGTCACTTTAATGTCAATTTTTTTAAGGTCACTCTGGATGCATCAAAGCAGCCACTGCTGTCTGCTTGTACTAATGCTGTTTACATCCAATATCATATTTCGTAGTGTTTCTCATGTGCTGGTTAGTGTTTGTGTGGAACAAGAAGGTAGAAGTAAATATATCTGTTTACGTGTTCGAAGGGTACATTATACACTTCTTGTGTAGAAAGGTGAGAATAATTGTGAGGTTTTGTGTATGTCCTTTCAAACTGAAACAGCAGTTTTCATGAAGTGCAGGATATATTTATATTGCTGCGATAGGTTCCCTTTTTTTATGTTCCTCTTTAAAATGATAGCTTGCTGTTCTACTTGGTTTTTATAGTAACCAAGAATATTCTGTACAAAACCAACTTCTGTCAACACAAAGAACTTTAAACCTAAAACCAGCCGCAGTTACGATGGTTCTTACCCTTCCTGGCACTTTGTATATTCATTTGGCTTTGAAAAATTTGTGTTTTCCTTGAAATTCAGTTCTTCTCTGCTGTTCTTCTGAGTTTATGCCATGAAGAGGGAAACAAGAGGTTGTCCATTAGTCTTCAGCTGGCCTTTGCTGGAAGTTTCTCCGATGTCAGACTTGTAGAAACGTGTCTGAGCTCAGTTATGCCTGGATTTTCATAGCAGCTGCATGGCTGATGCTGTAATAGCTCCTTCAGTCCCTCCTCAGTCCTTCCCAGACTAAAATGGGGATGGTTCAACAGTGCAGTTGTATGTTAGGACTGAAATGTGTAATTGATCTTAGGATAAAGTGTATTGAAATGCAAATGGAGAATGTGAAGGGTTGGTGGCCAGGGTCTTTGTTTGTTTGTTTTCTTTGAACTGCTTTGTAGGAATAGCCCTTCCTTGCTGGATGGTGAACTGAACACACTTCAAATAAGCTCTTGCTGATACCTCCCTGAAAAGAATAAAGGTTTCTGGGTTTTTTATTTTACTGCTGCTCCTCAAAAAGCTGAAGTGGGTGCTTAAAGCACTTGTTCTGTAAAGTGATTGCTTTTTGGCAATCTCATAATTTCAAAACCTTGTGCAAAATTCCCTAATCTGTTTGGCTTGTGAAATGTTACAGTCACGTAGGCATGTCCACTTCTCTTAGCAACTTTACTTATGCATGAGGTGGTTTTATGAGGTTTGCACAGTATAATCATCTGGTCACAGGGGAGTTGACATGTCTTTAATTATTTTGAAGAAAACATGTGAAGGTGTTCTCTAGTAAATAGAGTAAGCTGTATTGTTTGTATTAGAGGTGGTTTTACAAGAATATAAAACTTTATAATCTTCCCTAAAAAAACTCCCATCAATATTTTCAGTAACGTTCTACATGTTGTTCTTGCATGGCTTTGTCAAAAATTTCTGTTTCTCTAGATTACACCAAAAATGGAACTAATCTCAATTTGTTCCTGAAGCCAGCTATTGAGGTGACAGAGCACTCAGTGTAGAGTTAACTACTGCTTTAGATCTGTGAGATTTATGCCTAAAACTGGTCTTTATAATAAAGTAATGAGAGAGAAATTCTGGTTAGAGAGTTACTCAGCTTTTATTGTTGTTTCATGCTTCCTCCTTTTCAAAAGGTTTGTCGTAATTTCTCTCTGCCCTGTAGTTTTGTGCTGCGTGGTATTAATTCTACTTCACTTTCAGTTCATTTCAATTTTACATATCTGTTCCTCAAACAGACCTGTTCCAGGTATGTTAATTTTTAGCAAAATTAACATAATAGCAAAACAGAAAAACTGAGAGGACCCAGCTATGCTGTTGAAAGGGGAATCGGTTCCTACCTCAGTAGTAACTGTTTTCTTTGTAAAAAAATTAAGTTTAGGGACTTATGCGAAACTGAGTACTTTGCACCCATCAGTGTCAAATCTTAGTGTTTTCCTGTTGTGTGTTGAATTACAAAACTGATACTTGTCTCGCATAACTTATGTCTGCAGTTGGTCCTAGAGGGAAAAAATGCTGTATGGAGTATTTTGGTAATTTTCTGGGCAGAGGGTAGATTAGAGGTGACCATGGCATGCTCAAGCTTGTGTTTTGATGGTGTGCTTGCTCAAGCAGTGTGCACACTGCTACTGAAAGAGCCTGTTTCACTTCCCCTGTGTGGACACAGAAGTTCAGATCTGCTCAGCAAAGGATCTGGGAACAGGGACAGAGGTTAGTTGTAGCCACAGTTACTTCCCCCCAGTCCGAGTCATTGATTGCCTGCATGAACCCCCATTCTACTGGAAAAGCAGGTGACAAGCAAGCTTTCCAAGTGGGTTGTGTGTTCAGGATCATTTCCTTCAGTGGAAATTATGTCCTGCAAGACCATAAATTCATTATGGCATGTCAGTATGGAAATTTTTTTCCTTTGCACTGCCAAGCTTTATAAATGGAGTCAGCATTGTCAAAAGTACTATAAATTATTTTGAAGACAAAGATGGCAAAATTAATTTGTCTTTGGCTGCTTCTTGTATCCCATTTTCAGAGCTTCGGAGAATATTTAATAAAGTTCTGGAAAAGATTTTTCATCTTAAACAGCAAAATGCTGAAGCAATTTATAAACTTCCTTGAGCTCTTCTACCTCACATTTTAATTTCAATAAGTAAATGTAATTTTACCTTCACTGTAAGGAAGGTGCAGAAGGTAGAAGAGATAGATTTCAGTCTCTTCTTCTTGTGGGTGGTTTATCTGTTGGCTGGGGAATTTCTGAAGTTCAGCAGCCAGAAGCTTGAGGAGCAGTGCAGTTTCACTGAGGTGCAGACTAGTCTATTTGGTGAATTAACTACTCTGCTTGTTGTAGTTTGTGAACTGCTAGCAGAAAAGCACCCACAGAAATGCTCCCTAATGGCTGTTTGGGTATGTATATGGTTTCCAGCACACAGAATGGTTGAGGGTTGAGTTCGCCTTCTGCAACCGGGAGTTCTTTTCATAGAAAAGAATTGTGATTCTCAGACGGACTGTCGCATACTTCATTGTGAGCAGCGCCAGTCTGATTTTGTTTTGAATATGTCAGTCTTTCTGTCAGCGGTTGGCTTTAGCAGATGGGGATGCAGATTGTATACAAAGCGTTGAGGGAGCATTCTTTCAGGTATAATATGTCAGGGAGTTATTGGCACTTGCAAACTGCCTTATGCACAGGCAAAATAATTTCAGTTTGACTTGCACAGGACAACTGAACTTGAGCATTTCTAAAGTGCTGTCTTGGACACTTTGGCTAGCAAAACTCAAGCCAGAGTAGCAAGTAAAGATAGGCATTACTGGTATATTTTTACTCCAGCTCTGAGTGGATTACTGTTGGAAATGGACAAAAGATCTCAGTCTCTCTCACTGTTTACTTTACAAGGAATCCTGGCTTTAATAGTAAAATGTATGGGGTTAGAAAAAGGCTCCTAACCTTGGTCTTTTTTTTTTTTTTAAGGCTGTTGTGTTTATTCTTGGAGAACAGAAAGAAAATTTTCATCAGACAATATTTTCAAAAACTAAGAATTACCCATTATCTGGACAATCCTTGTATTTTCAGACTTGCTCAAAGCCATTTGGGATAGGAGAGATAGGCAAAGAAGTAGGCAAGACTGACAACTGGATATATATCAATCAGTCTTTGTATTGTCATGGAGAGGCTTTACGTACACAATTCAGAGGATCTTATATTAACTATTTTAAAGTTAAACACTGAGGTAAGCCCTGCTTTTCTTGTTTTTGAAGAGAAAGTAAGTTGTGCATCTGGCGAAAAATTGTTATGCTGTGTGTGTGGTGTTCCTCACATAAACCGGGAATTCTGAATTCGATTGAAGCGTAGATGGTAGAAGTAGCAACTGGCCAGGAAAGCAACAGTGCCATTGGAACAAACAAATGGCTACGAACTGGAAGAAATCATTAATGTCCAGGAAATAAGTGGCTGGTAGAGATATGATAAAATTCAGTTGTTAAGCTGAAATTAAGGTTTTATGTTATTGGTTAATATTATGGGAACTGTAACTATTTAGTACCTGGATGAGGCAACAGATGAGAAAAATGTATGCTGTATGTTTTCCAAAAGGGTTCATCTTAGACAAAGGGCTCTTTTGGACAGATGCATTGACTTTCTGAACAAGAATGTGAGTGTAGATTGTGAGCAGAAATTTCTTTCAGTTTGACACAAAGACCGTGAGCCTTGTTCCTGTTGGCATGCGGGATATGATTTGTCTGTGCAACTTTTATGTTGGAGTAATTACAAGTGAGTTACCTGGGTATTTTGAAAGATTTTTGTACTTGAGCTTCACTGTTTAAATACAAGTCTGTTCATAATGTCGGTAATGCATCATCTATTTGGGGTTTATAATTCCCTTGGTATTTTATGCTACTGGTGTCTTCCATTATAGTGTGCTGCCCTTCCTGAAGGGAAAGGTAAAAGGGAAATATCAGCCACGTATTAATTTTCTAATATGTGGCATACTGTGCAGGAAGCCTGTCTGGTGGTTAAAGCTTAGTCCATTAGTTAAAACACAAGTTAAAACCAAATTAGACTTTCTGGATTGCTTAATGTGATGTTCTCTATGAAGGGACGTGACTCAAAAGCCTGACCTCAGACTGTCAGTAGCAGTGTGAGTGTGCAGTAGCTCCGTTCCTGCTGGCTAATTGTTTGCAGGTGAGTCATTAGGGTAATTTTTATTGTCAGATCTGACTCCTCATCAATTTTGAGTTTGAGTGCTACCAAGGTAGTTTATTTTCCTAGTTTGTGGAGTGCAGTTTCTTTCTGAGTGCTTTATTTGGAGCGTTGTGAGCAATGTGTCTTCCACCTACTACTTTGGAAGAATTCTGAATATTCGAATGTTCCAGATCAGAAAACGGAGTGTCTTCTTGAAATGTTACGTTAGCAGATACAGCAAATCTTCCAGGTTGGTATTAGAGGTATGAGAGGAAAAATTATTGCTATCACATACTTAAGTGTTGGGATCATGCTTGTAGCCTAAAATTAAGTTTCTGTGAATCTCATCTTATGGTATGCATTTGAGAGTATTTTTTCTCACTGTTACTGCTTTCTAGATTGTCCCCTGTCTGCTGGTGTTAAATGGCCGAATCTTTTATAAGGGGTTGTGTTGGAAAGAATGCAAAAATATTTTCCTCTCTGTTTTCAACTACTGAATGTTGCTTGAGGCCAGTTGAAATTTTTTCCTGTTCAATGAAAGCTTATATATTTATAGAAGGCCAGTATATATATCAAATTCTATTTAAGCCTTGAAAATAATCTTACTAGCTAATTCCACTGCTTTGTGTTCTTGGTGGTCTTGTTAAGTAAGCGTTGGATAAATTTAATATTGGCATTTGTTGTATTTGTAGTGTACTCGGCAGTCTGACACATTTCTGCTGCAGATAATTCTGCTGCAAATTACTTCATTTTCTTAGCTTTGGTTAAATTTTATGTGGGCTAATGCGTCTTGTAATATATTATGGTTGAGTCATTTACAGTGATATAAAAATAGCTTAATGAAATTAACATACTCTTATTTGTTGTATTTGTAATGTCGCATGCTGGCGTGTATGTATTCCTTAACTTTCCTGTCAGTCACGTTTATAACTACTGTACTAGTGTACACCAGTCTAATCAAGCGCGGGGAGCTGGAGTACCTCCTTCTAAATCGAAAAAGGGCCAGACACCTGGAGGTGCTCAGTTTGTTGGCTTGGAATTGTACAAACGGCTAAAAGAATTTCTGAAGAACTACTTGACAAATCTCCTTAAGGTAAGATGGGACATTGGGTCAATCTGCATAGTAGCGATATGGGCTGGGTTGAGAAAAGCTTCTATCAACTAACCTAGAGGTGTGTGCAGCCATTGGAACTTATCTGGATTATCTTGAACTTTGCTTCTGTCTCCATTAGCCATTGGAATGTTTTATAAGCTGTATCTCAGGCAGAGATCAGTTGCTAAGTGTACCTGTGAGCTGCCTTTCCTCTTCAGTCCAAAACAGTGTTTCTGTGTTTTACAGAAGTAGTGTTATATGCAACCTTAAGCTGTCCTGTATCTTGAACAAGTATAGCTAGACTTTCGAACCAGTTAGCCAGCATATTAGTGATGTTGAAAAAATAGTTGCCTGTAGTGTCGAAAATGCCTGATGGCAGCCATTAATTTAATTTAGTTTAATAAATAAACTACTAATAGAGCTGGATGTTGGGCTGCTTTGTAAGAGTGTGGTTCCTAGTTGTTTTTGGAAAGGAATAGTACTTTCAACTTTTGGGATTTTAGTTCTGAGCAATAATAAAAGAATTCTTGCCGTTCTATCAAGTCTACTGTGTCATTAATTTATGAAGCTGCATAAACGTGTCTGAGGCCTTATCCAGAATGCACTCCTGGTTTTATTCACTTGTCCGTTCAGGCTGTAGTGATCCAGGTTGGAATGATACTTGAGCCTCCATGTGTTACAACTTTATCTCCTTTTTTTTTTTCTATAACAAGAACAAGTGTGATGCCATACCTATTTCCAAGAATATGGGGTTCCATTTACTACTTGACAGGGTCCTAGAGAAGACCCCATCCATGCTACTCGTTTCAGCTCCCCAAGTAGCAGCAGTGGAAGTGGGTGGTATATTTTATGGAGATTGTCATGTTGAATGTATTACCATGGCACTGGCACTTCTTATCTAGCACACTCTTCAGCACCACTGTCCATTTCTAATGTGGTGCCCTCTTGCTCTCTCCCACAGGAGGGACAGGAGTGTCTTCTGGCACTTTCTCTATGCTGTGCGTTTTTTTACCAGTCTTTTAATTCCTAAATCTCATTCTGGCCTTGTGCTTTATTAGTGTAGAAATAAATGTGTTAGTACTATGTTTTTCTATCAATACACTGTGTGGCATAAACTTATTACACAGTCGACTTGTACAGCCTTATATCTTGGATGTACCTTAAAATTACTCAACAGTACTGGCAAACTTGTTATTTCAGGATGGTGAAGATTTGATGGATGAGAGTGTGCTGAAATTCTACACTCAACAGTGGGAAGATTATAGGTTTTCAAGCAAAGTATTGAATGGGATATGTGCCTACCTCAATCGACATTGGGTTCGTCGTGAGTGCGATGAAGGTCGTAAAGGAATATATGAAATTTATTCAGTAAGTAGCTTTTTGGAGTGAGTTATCCATTCCATCTGTCATGTTTGCATTATCATCCTGCAGATTGCTCCTTGAAACTTGTAGGAAGTTCATAGAAGTTTTGAAGAAGTGGGCAGAGGGGCAATCTCCTCTCTTTCCATACTTCCACCCCAATATATGTGTAAAAATGTCATGGATCTAAACATGTGAGGTGTTCATTTTGCCTTCTGTGTATTGGGACTGCCAGTATTAGACTGTTGAGGGTTGTCTGTTTCCGAATATTTGCTGCTTATGCTGTTATCTGTGTGTATCGGTGTGGCCTTGTCATTCCGCTTAGAATTCAGTCAAGCATTTCAAATATAGAATGGAAAAGTAAATCACTTTTTTTTTCTGTTGACTTCAGTACATCTCTACAAATGTTTTAGCATTCAAGCTGCTGAGATTCAGACAACATTTGGTTTATAATATAAGTTATTTTGGTCCAGTTCTGAAAACTTGATATGTGATCTTTTTGTAATGTAAAGGAGTATAAACAGGTGAAGAACCTATCAGAAGTTCTCAAATAACAAAATATCTCAAATAACAAAAAGTACTTTTTTTTTTAATAAAGGATAATTACTGTCCTCACTGGTGAAGCATTAGGAAAGTGATGTTATTTTACTGCTTCACTAAAATAACTTTGCATAGGGTAGAAAAACAGTTGGTATCTTTACTTCCCTTCCTCATGACTTCACTAGCCTAATGCTAAGGGACTCTGTCAGCCTGGAAATCACCAACAAAAAAAAGCCTGTGTTGTCAGAATAACTTACAAGGTTTATTAGTTTTCAGAGCTGGCAGTGGATCACTGTCAGGAAAGGGGACATCTTAGCTACAGCTAGTAATAAAGCAAATGGTAATTTTCTTGTTGCATGAGAAATGTGCCAAAATACAAGAATTAGCATACTATATGAGCTTTCTGTAAGGAGATATTTTGTATATATTTGTGTATCTATATATATATACATATTTTCTTTATTCCATCTCTCATATACCTTCCTTTGCTTCTAGCTTGCCTTGGTGACCTGGAGAGACTGCTTATTCAGGCCATTAAATAAGCAGGTATATAGAAAAATTATAGTGTTATTCTATAAGGTTAATTTTATATATTGCTAGTAACTCTTCTAAAAAGAATTTGGAGAATTGGGGTAGGACAGACACAGAAAATAAAAGGGAGCCTTCTGCTTCTCCTTTGTGGTGTTAAAAAGATAAATATTTGGGGGGAATGGGCCTTCCTCTTTATGTGTGTGTGTGATTGAACCTTGATACCAAGACTTCTGTTATCTCCTCTCTTAGAGCACCCTTGGCTTTTTTAAAAAAAAGCTAAGCGGGGTTGTCTTAAACGAAGGAACAGCTTGAGCTATTTCCAAGCCAGGCAGGAGTACAGGCTGACAGTCATGTCTTAAGGTCTGAGGGTTAAGATGATGTGAGGGCAGATAGTGACAAGCCTGGGATTTTAGTCTCTTCTAATGTTGCTGTGAATCTTTTAAGTTTGGTTTGCTGCCTGGGAGATTGATGTCAGCCAAGTATTTTCAATTAGTAAATCAGCCCACTATAAACAAGGCATTCCGTCACAACAAAATATCATATTTATGTGTGTTGATTTCACTCCTATTTACCAGTACGTCATGATGAGAAGACTGTGTTATAGTATGAAAATATTAGGTAGATTGTGGTTTAAAAGGACAATAGATGCAACACATTATTTATCAGCATAAGCCTGTAGTTTTCTTTGTGTAAAGTACAGGTGCTTGGTTCAGCTCTTACTACCAAGTTTTCTTGTATCTTAGATATAAAACAAACAGAAGTTTGGTTTAGAAGGTGTTTTTTGAAACCTAAAAAACCAAATCAAACACCAAGCAATTTCATACCCTTTGACAGCTCACCACTATTCGGACTGTAATTACATTGTAGAGCTTAAAGGTGTAGCATACCATGTGATCTCTGTAGGAATTCTATATATATGGGTGTCCTTACATTTTGTTCTTAAGGGGCTTGACTTGTTTCTAATGGAGAAACACACATTAAATACTGTGCTTAACCTACCCTCTGCTTTCTCTGTGCTTGACTTTTAATCCCTGTTTTCTAAGGTAACAAATGCTGTGTTGAAATTGATTGAGAAGGAAAGGAATGGTGAAACTATCAATACAAGGCTGATCAGTGGAGTTGTACAATCTTATGGTAAATGAGATTTCTTTAAGGTTTTATTACTCTCTTAAGTAACTAAATATCCCCTCTCAAAGCCCAGAAGTAGCATCCCACCTCCTTGGATGTCCAGTAAAGTTTTTTCAGTAAAATAAATTCAGATATATATTGTTAACTCCATGTTTGTAGAGGCACTTGACACAATTACAGTTTATTATACCATATTTGTAAAGCTCAAAAGCACCACTCATAGACAAGAGCATTCATTGTTTATGAATCGATTATTCAAGAGCTAAATCTGGAAGAGGGGAAGCATAATAGTTTACAAAGCAGAGTGGGATTGTTTTTTCCCATTTGCATGAAAATGAGAGGTTTGCCATGCAGATTAATGACTAGTTTCATTAATAGCAAAATTAAAAAAAAAAGCAAATAATTTGGAACTCTTAAGAGGAGAAAATGGAAGAGGAAGATTTGAACAAGGTTTTGAGATAGGATTTGGAAAATTTCACTATCATCCATTCAGTAACGTATCAAAAAGTGCAGTTTATGGGGGTAATGCTGCTTATTTTTGAAATGCAAAAATAAATATATACTTTTAAGATTTAGAAAGTAGTGTCCTTACTGTCTCAGTTGATTACCTTCATGTAATTTAGAGAGTACCTGTTTATTGGCAAGAGACCACTTCACAAAAGACCATTTTGTCATTACTTTTTTTTTTTTTAGTGGAGCTGGGGCTGAATGAAGATGATGCATTTGCAAAAGGACCTACACTAACTGTCTATAAAGAATCCTTTGAATCTCAGTTTCTTGCTGACACAGAGAGATTTTACACGCGAGAAAGTACTGAATTCTTGCAACAGAACCCCGTCACAGAGTACATGAAGAAGGTAAGTCATTTAATAAGCTTCGTGATGATTTTCTGGATACAGATTTTTTAGAGGTAAAGTAATATAAATTCTTGGCTTTTATTATCAGTTTCTTAAAATGCTGATTGTTTTCAGAAACCATTAGCTCTTTTTCCCTGTGGTGATTTGCTTCTATGTTTGTCTGGTCTGATGTTTGTCTCCTTAGTGTATTTCAGTATGTACAGTGAAAGTTTGAAACTTCTTGATTAGCAAAACGGAAGAGAATGTTGAAATAAAGTTAGATTTCATGAGACTTCAGCACACCAGAATAGTCATTCTGCTTTAGACCTACAAGTTTACTGTTCCTGTACAAGGAACTGTGTGTTGGCACATTTACTGAAATCTCTCCCTGAGTAAGCTGGCTGTAATTCTCTCATGGTATTTTAATGTAATGAGCCCTATGCAAGACTTCTGATCAACAGAGGCCAGATTTGAGTTCTTATGTAGTCTTGGGTTTGGAGGATATCAGAAAGGGCAGTTAAGAACAAGCTGGATAAACATTGACTATTTCTAGCCTGGTTATTGGGTCAGTCTTACTGAATGTGAAATAGATAGGTCATCTTCCATCTCAGAGAAGGGCTGCTTTATATATCTTTCCCAGCATGTTTCTTCACTTTCTGAAATGCTGCTTGGTTTTTCCCTTTCAGTTTAATTAAAAAGAGGAGAGCTTTATGAGTATGTAATACACAGATACACATCCCTCCCTGCAGTATCTTTGTGTTTATTTTTGCCACAGAACACGTCCTGTCTGAGTCTTGGTGTTAAAGTCAATGATTTATCAAACAAACAAAAAAAAGAGGTAGGGGAAAGAAATAACACAGCAAACCAAATCCTTCTTTTAGAGCATTGGGATAGTTGCCCCGTAGTTCCTAGTCTTACCTATGTTTACTTTTTTGTTGGTGTTGCATTAATGATTTTTGCTACTTCCCTTTTCAATTTCTTGTCTTTCATCCTAAAATATATATAAAGCAGAGTAAGGGAATTTTGGTCATTCATAACCTGATTGATTGGCTCATCCAGGCTTCCTTGGTACAGGACAGTAAAAAGCTGTCTGAAGGTCATTGCTATTTCAAGAGCTAGCGATTAGTGGCAAGTAGAAAGAGCTTACTAGTACCCCAAACAATCTTCAAGACTTCAGTAATGCACAAAAGAGCAACTTACTTTGCTTGAAGTTGATGTCGAAGCTGAAAACAAAGCTAGCAGAAGGCAAGGGAAATCTTCAGCAAGAAAGTGTGTAGCCTCAAGTCTCTGCTCAAATTGATACACTAGAGATGTATACAAGCTATTTGGGCCATCTTGAAATCTCCTTACAGATAATGTGCATTCATTAAGATCAAACTGAACAAGAAGCTGTTTCCATTACCCATTTCCTGAGATTTAACTGATTAAAGATGCATATTAGAGTCTACAGTGAATATGATCAGAGTTTCCAAAATGATAGAAACTAAAGGATGTGACTTAACAGAAGGGGGAAACTTATTAATTGAAACTAAAAGCTAGTTCACTGAAGAAGCTGTCTGATCTCTCTAGTCTGCATGTGCTGCTGGAGAGATAAGAGAGGTTGTGCAAGTTTTCAGAACTATCTATTTAAAATTCAGATAGGTTTGTCCTTCAGTTTTCTCCTACTTCATTATGCATAAGGAATTCTTAATGTTTTTTACCTAAACATGAGAAGGCAGTTTTGTAAACTTCCTAATTTTTATTTTTCGATATTGTAATCTGGCATGCCCATTAAATGCCTGCAACAGAAGAGCACTCCCTGTAATTAGTACTCAGATATTGCTAGAGTTAGGATTCTTTTCTGTTATGAAGCACCTTAAATGAGACTGATGTGAAAAACTGTAAGTTGTCCAGCAGTCAGGTGGCACACTAGCGATAAGAAGGTCTTAGAAGTCATCTGTTGGAAGTATGAACTACGAACGAAGTAATCTTCTGCTACTACGCTTACTTGACTTTCTCACTGAAGCATTGAATTCTAATTGGGGATAGATAACGTTTCAAAATAAAAACAAAATGAAACCTGTTGGAGTACCCTAGTGTCCAACAGCATAACAGCTGTGTTACCATGATATAGTAGAATTCTGCCTGTGCCTGGTAGAAAACTCATCGAAATCTTACTTAGAATTACTATATGTGTATGTAGTTATACAGGCAGACTTACTGAGTTTAGAAGGACTGTGAATATTTCTTCTCAGGTCAGTACTCATGAGTAAAGCTGGCACGGCCTGATGTGCTGTAGAGTAAAAGGTTGGTATTTCTTAAGGCTGTCCCTTGAAATAAAGTCTCAAAGTGGACTTTTTATCCTTAAATCAGCCAGAGGTGCTGTCGTGTGAACTAACTGTTTTGCCCTTGTTTCTGAAATATGACTTTAAAAATAAAATGGAATTGTAAGAACACAAAAAGTGAAATAGTATAAGCAAATCTGAAGTCAGAATGAATGTTTATTGTCATAAAGGAGCTGAAAGTGAGAGCTGACTGTTAACATTTAAAGTGAAGGCTTTAACGGTATTTGAAGAAGCAGCATTACAAGTGGCAGAATTTTCTGAACTACAGAAATACAGAGTTAAATATAGGATAAATAGTCCCAGTAGTCCAATTCCAGTTTCCAGTGTTCATTAGAAGATTTGCTGCTGTTTGATGTCATTAAGGAAGCTGATTGTTAATTCTTACTGGTGAGAAGCTGGCAAGTGCTCTGAAGCATGAGTTTATATTCCTTCCCAAAGTGCTGATTTTGTTTCCCTATTTCGACCTGTACAGGTTTAACTCTAGGAGACAGTAATCCAGGACCATTTCACAAGAGCTAAGTACAAAATTAGTACAGGAATGAGTGAATCTAAGACTGGCAGAGATTATTTAAAGCCATATGGGAGTATGATGCAGTGTAGTTACAGTGAAATCATTCTTTTTGTTGTTGTTCATGATACGATCTTAGTATCATGATACGAGCTTAGTCAATATTCTGAAGTACTAGGAAAATGCATTGACTTAATTTCCTTCTCTTGGTGTCATTATCAGTCCAAATTATTTAAATTAATATGCACTTTATCTGTAATAATGTGTTGCAATTACAGATGGCTTGTGAAGTGAATCTTTAACACTTTTGCAAACAAAACAAAGGTAATTGTTATATAAACAACTTCAGTTTTACATTTTGACATAGGTACTGTTCCCTGAGTAACATTTAGAATTCTGGTTTGCTGGGAAGATATACAAATGTAGCATTTCATATGCCAAATTAAAAACTAGTATAATTTAAATGATTTTAGATTGTCAGGAAGCTTTTCTGTGTAAGAATGTAGATAAGAACATACAAATAAATTTGTCATAGATATACCGTTAAATTCTAGTTTTCCACCTTTTAGTTTTATGGAGGCATGAAATATATTCGTGTTTGTCATAAACAGAACTACCTCGGTAGCTGGAGAGCTTGCTGATGCTAGAACTGGCAGCATCTCATGTCAGCAGCTTTGTCTCTTTCTTACAGCAGATTTCCATCTGTAAACTTCTTTTTCAGAAGCAATGGGAAATCAGTCTTGCTGTGACTCTCCCTTCCATTTAAATATTATCATATTAGTATTATCAACACACACATTGATTCCATATGTATATTATGATTCCCAGAAAAGTAACTGCTTCGGTAGGTGGACTGTAACACTGCATTAGTGAAAGGTTTGATTTTTGTTGTTGTCTTCTAGATGAATTTACTAAGTAGTCATCTGTTGTCTGCTGCTGGATTTCTTTTCTGCCTTCGTACAGGTTTCATGTTTATCTCTCTGTTCTATAGGCTGAAGCTCGTCTTCTTGAGGAACAGCGTAGAGTTCAGGTCTATCTCCATGAAAGCACACAAGATGAATTAGCACGAAAATGTGAGCAAGTACTTATTGAAAAACACCTGGAGATATTTCATACAGAGTTTCAGAATTTGTTGGATGCTGATAAAAATGAAGGTAAGGATATTCAAATGTGAGTTTTAAGTTTAGAGCTCTTCGCTGATGATTTGTGAATGCTGTAATTCCTGGTGATAGCTAAATGTGGTTTGTTCAGGAATTGGCTTAAGAGAGAAGACAGACACTTATCTGATGGACAAGCAGCTTTTGATTAGATTGGGATGGCTGAGGATATTGCATCAGGAAGCCCATACCGATCCCATGTTACAAATGACAAGATGAGAAGAAATGGCCTTAAGTTGCATCAGGGGAAATTTAGGTTAGGTATCAGGAAAAATTTCTTTACACAGAGGGTCATTAAGCGTTGGAACAGGCTGCCCAGGGAGGTGGTGGAGTCCCCATCCCTGGAAGTGTTTGAAAGATGTGTAGATGTGGTGCTGAGGGGCATGGTTTAGGAACCCTGGCAGTGCAGGGTGAGTGGTTGGGCTTGATGATCTTAAAGGTCTCTTCCAACCAGATGATTCTGTGATTAAGGCAAAACAACACTAACTTTGATTACTCTTAACTTGGCTGGAAGAGCTTCAAGAGCCATTCTTCCAGTAGGAGCAGCTTGCGTGAGAGATGTGAGATGAAAAACAGACCAGTAGTTTTATCAGCTGTTTCAGTTTGATCCATGGATCTTTCCGAGTCAGCAGTGAGAATTTTTAAACCCAAGCTGTCTAGAAGGATGTATAGGAAATGTTAAAAGAGGAATAAAAGCAAAGAAGCTTCTAAAATACAGTATATAAAATCTGCATATAGAGCACAAGGGTGGAAATTATTAATTGATTAGATAATTTCAGCTATGAAAATGAGTCCTAAGTGCCACTAACAAATCAAGATTATACCTTCATAGAAAGCACGTAGAATAAAAACTTCTTCAGTGGTTCCTCTAATATAAGTAAAGATTATCAAAGAATCTGGGTATCTCTAAGGAATTGTCAATTGTATTGGTTTTTATGAGTTTCTTCGGGAGTCAGTGCTTAGCACAAAGGAACAGTCAAAACTAGGGCCAAATAATTCCTGAGCATCACGCATATAATAAGGATGATTGGTGTTCCTGATTTTTCTGGTTGGAGAATTAATTAAATCTATATGAAAAGTCAAGGTAAGGCTCTATGGCTGAAATACTGCTTTTAAGAGAGTGACAGAATTTAAGAGAAAAGTTGGACTCGATCTTAAAGTTCACTTCCGACTAGATGATTCTATGACTTTATGATACTGTTGATGATACCGTTCAGTTGAGAGTTGTGAATTGCAACTGTGACTCTGCATCTTCATATATCAACCTTATAAGAGCAACCTTGAATAATTACTATAGTCATCATGTTGATAACTAAGAGATGCTTCAAAATAGAAAAGGGCAATTCTGTTTCACATGTAAATAGAAGTTTTTTATCCTATGCTAGTATTTCGGAGTGAGATGTTGTTTATGTTTTTAAGTAAATGTATTTAGTCTGTAATTGGAAGAGGTTTAGATACAGATGAGTGAGCAGTAAAATGACTTTATAAATATATTTTGACAATAGAAACAGTAATAGCACAAACAAGAAAATTTTTCTGGACTCAGGAGACCTTCCCTGGCTATTATTTTTTCCGGTTACTTTATCAAGCTCGTAGGTGATGCAAGCCTTTTAGTACAGTCACTTTACCATAGTGATGCAATTCCGTAAGTTTGTCAGGGAAAGGAAAAGTGCCACCTTGTGTCTTGGATGCTGTCTTGTTATATCCCTTTGGTTTTACTTTCATTTGGGTTATTTCTAAGATTAGTTAGGTATTTTAAAATGCCTGATTTTTTTCAGCTTTTTCAAAACATTTTCGAGCTTCACTTGTACAATTTACAGTAGTTCCCTGGCCTCTGAAGTTTCATGAGGTTTGTAATGGACTAAAATAGCCTTTTGTAGACTATCCTAAACTTATAATAAAATCTTGCTTTTGATGAAAATTTTTATTGCTTTGTTCTCGAGAGTGCAGTGGTTTCGAGGTCCTCCCACGTGAAGAATGTTAAGCGTATCATATTACAGGCCACTCCTGCTGGTGTTCTGTAACTTCTTAGTAAAATTGTGCAACTAGTTATAAAAGTTGTGGAGTACATTTGTCATGTGTTACCTATTCGCATCAGTATGATACCTAAAGGCAATAATTATGTTTATTTGAAACAGACTGTAATGATTTAGGTGGAGATACTGTGTAAATCTTCCTTGAGGCTTTGTAGTATCTTTTCCATATTTCACCAAATACAGACATATCCGGATAGACCAACCTGTAAAACCTTATTTATGGGTAGGTCTAGCAGCAGCTTAGCATATCTAGGCATGGCATTATTTTCCTACCTTATTTTCTATAATTTTGTAGGTAAAAAACAGCATTCTTGCATTGTTAGAAAAGTTTGACAACAGGCTGCAAATATGGTTTTCAGGCAGAAGAAATGTTTGCTTTTCAAATCCAAAAGTTTAAGCGTGCAGAAGTCCTAAGGAAGGGAAAGCATTATACAGAAACTGGTCTGAATAGAGGTGTCATCACTTTAGTATTAAAGGCATCAGGTTCTGTGTGTTGTATTTTGGACTTAGGTAGTGATACAGCTGCTTGATTGCTATGCTTTATTTTAATCTGATGATCCTCAGGTGGTAATAAATTGCTCATAAGCCAGTCAGAGAAGTCCTTACACTTTAAGAGCTAGATTCAGCTGACAGCCGTAAGAGGGATTCAGCAAGATGAAATACCCTCATTAGTGTACAGTAACTAATTTGGTTGTTTGCTGTTCTACTTGAGTGCCTGTTCAGTGAGGGCAAGGTGACAAGAGGTAACTAGTGGGTTTGTGTACGTGGTTTATGGACATGTTAAAGTTTGCTTTTTTTGTTAAAGAGTTCTGCACTCAATACAAAGCATCTGCCATGTTGAAAATGAATAAAAAGCAAAACCCTCTTCAATATTAGACTTTCCAAAATTACAAATTGATTTTGGCTGAAAACTGGTGAGATTTTAATATGAAGCATTAACATATGTGAAATGACGTCCAATTTATTTTTATCTTTGTTCATTTTGTTCTATGGTAAAGCTTTTCAGACCCATTTTTATTCCTTGAGATACAGTTATTGCTACTGGTAATCAGTTACTTAAATGTTTGGGGTTTGTTTTTTAGAGCTGGCTTTATTGACAGCTCTAAAATTTATTTATTTTTTATTGACAGTGCTTTGTTGGAGGAAATTTGGTTTACAGTGTCTCAGTTTTATCTGCTCAAGACCTATCAATACCTAATATTTTGTTTTTAATTTCCAACCATAACCACTGATGTTGCCCCAAACAGAAATATGAATATAAAAAAGGCTACAGGTGGTATTAGATCTCTGAGAACTGCCCTGTTCAGAGTAAGATTTGAAGGAGGCCAGCTGGAGAATGTTGACTCCTAACACAGCCAGCAGTAACAGTAATGACAGTTGTAATTCATGGTAACTCTTGAAAACTTCATCTAAATAAGAGGGTTTAAACTCCATTATTAAATCATTGCACTACTTAAAATTTATGAAAATTAGAAATCAGAAGTAAATACATTGCTGTAATTTAAGTCTCTTTTTCTTGAAATTAATGTGGCATTGTGAAAGTAAAACAGATTTTAATATTTTAAAAGTTGTTTTCTCTTCAATTAGTCTTTGCACTAACCTCGAAATTTAAGATTTACTATACTGTAATTTTTGCTGTAGTTTTTTACAGCTTTTTACAGAAGCAATTGTCCATGTGTTTTGTGTTGATGATGGATGTTTAAATTCTGTTGGCAATTTGTAAATGAGAAATTGGGAGTCACAGCTAGTACAAGTGGGAGATGTTGGCTTTCCTTTTTATTTTTGTGTTTTTCAGACTTGGGACGCATGTATAACCTTGTATCTCGAATCCAGGATGGCCTTGGAGAGCTGAAAAAACTTTTGGAAACCCACATTCATAATCAGGGTCTAGCTGCAATTGAGAAGTGTGGAGAAGCTGCTCTAAATGCAAGTATCCTGTCAAAACAAGCCACTGTGTGGTTGCTGCCACTTTCACAGTAGAGGAGGATGAATGCTTCCTCCTTATAATTTCTAGTTTTCTGCTTATGTTTTTCCACTCATTGATTTATTTTGTGAGGACTAGTCGATTTTCAAATGCTGTGATAGTAGGCTTAAAACAGTCACATCACCATGTTACTAGTCTTTTTGCTTTGGGGTTTGTTTTTGGGGTTTTGTTTGGGGTTTATTTTCCTTCTGAATTTTTGCTCTCTGTCAGGATGTGAATGCTGCTTGGAAAGCTGGCCGTGCAAATGCAATATGCTACACTTACAAATACAACTGAAGGTCCACTGTTTCAAGAAGCATTTTCTCCTGTGGACTGTATTTTATTTCATCATCTTACAGATTTGGATAGGACTGTGTGGAGAAAGTTTCTGGTTTTTTTTTTATTTTGGTTTTTTTTTTCCTGAATGGCTTTATTCTACTTGGAAAAACATGAGAAATGTTAAGAGGACAAGATAACTGCAATGGTTGAAGAGGCCACAATAAGGAGCAGGTTAGGTCTTCTGCAACCCTTGGTTGTTTAGCCATATAATTTGGTTTTATCCCATAATCGTAATTTCAGACTTAATTTTGTGCTGATGTAAACAACATAACGTTTAAACCCTTTGCTAACCTTTTTGTCTATAGACAATATGATATTTTCTAGGAGAATAAAAAATAGAATGAAACATTGCACAAGGGATTAGGATATAATATAGATTCTGGTAAATTCTATTTAAAATGGGGGTTAAGTTTGATTTTTGACAGAGTTCATTTTAGCCTGTTATTGGTCTCAGATACTCTTGAAATAGCTTCATACTAGTAATCATTAAAGCAATAATCTGTAATGATTGCATGGAGAACAGTAAAAACTTTGCTGCTTAGCAGAAATTAAAATGTTTACACACGTGTAGTATCTGTTTACTGCTGTAGTTTTAAGTGTGTAGCTTTTCAGCAGTGTTGATCCTTTATGATTCATGAAGTAAGTTAAGGAATCTTTAGCTTCATTTGTAAATGTCATTTTAAATTTTGAATCAGATGCTCTCCGTGGTTGACACATGCCCCTAGTGGTCATCACTCTTGAGTTCTTGTACATAGGCCTTCAAGAATTTCCCAGAAAAAAATAAAAGCTCTTTTTCCAGGAATTAGTTCATCTTTGAAGGAGAGAAAGCCTGAGATTTGTATGTGTTAGTTCTTTTGACTCCAGCCGTGTACGGAACTCTTCCTGATCACAACACGTTTTCTTGTTTCTTCATCTTTCTTTTTTGTTCCTTTTTCCATACATTCGTTCTTCATTTTCATAACAGTATCTCTGGCTGTCTCCCTTGGGAACCATCCTGCCTCTTCTTCCAGTACCCTTCATGCTACTGTAGTGCTAGTCATCATTACCTTGTTTGACCTTTATCACATTTAGGTAGGGTTGATTCTGCCCAACTTCATTTATCTC
The DNA here is from genome assembly GCF_000710305.1 of Buceros rhinoceros silvestris. NCBI lineage: Eukaryota > Metazoa > Chordata > Aves > Bucerotiformes > Bucerotidae > Buceros > Buceros rhinoceros. Next base: position 24,100 of record NW_010419147.1, read on the forward strand.
TAGAGTGTCTAAACAGTCAGCTGAGCAAATGCTTCTCGGTTTCTCTGTTGTTAATGGAGAGAAATAGTCATACCAGCTTGACTCATCTGACCTATTTTAGATTTTTCATTCAGAATGAGTTATGCTGTAGATTCCATTAACAATATTAGAGACTATTCTCCAGTCAGAAGATTACTGCTTTTTGTGCCTTGGGTTTTACTGTTTTGGTTGGGTGGGGTTTTTTTTTTCTTTGAGTGCTTCTAATCAGTAGATGCCTTTCTGAATGTCCTTCAAGTCCACTTGAATTTCTTGTCTGTGAAGTTCTCAATAATCTGAGTTCTTTATCTCGAGCATGGCATTAGATTGGTGGTCCACATAGTCTCTGTCTGTCGTCAGTGGCAACAGGAAACGGTTGCATCAGGATTCTGAAAAATCTGTCCATGTTTTGCCATTTGTTGCTAGCATCCAGAGCCCTTATGATAGGAATGTTACAGGAGTATCTCCATGCCCAGTGCATTAAGTTTTTATTTATAGACCTGCTGTCCATGAGTCTGTCTAATCCATTCCTGAACCTGCTGGTATTTTCTGCTTCCAGCAACCTCCTGTGGCAGGAAGTTCCAGAAATCTACTTTCTGTGTAAAGATGTTTTTTACTTTACCTGTCTTAAACTTGTTTCTTACCACTTTCATCAAATAACTCCATAGTTATACAAAGTGGTTTTCAGTGATTGTTCATCCTTCTGATTTTGGTCATAGGCCCTTTCAAACTTCTCATCTCCAAATAGAAGACTTCTACCCTTTTTATTTAGTCTGCTGTATAGAGGCTGCCCTGTCTGCCCGATGTTTTAGTTGCCCTTCACTGTTCCTACTCTGACTCCATCTTTATTGCGATGCAGACGTTAGTAATTGCACATAGGACTCAGTCTGTCAGTGCCGGAAACTTGATGTTTAGTGGCATTTGACTGCTGCTGGGTGCTGAGCAGATAATTTTTAAGAACTCAGTCAACAACTGAGGTCTCTGTACTAGTTGTACCTATTGGGGATACACCTGTTACGTTCTTACTACAGAGATGTATTTTGATGTATTTCAGCTCTCACACCTGATTTGAATTAAGCTTATGTCCTTGGAAATGTTTGCAATGGTTGAGAAACTGGTTTTGTCACCTTTTGTACTACTTAATATAGTACGCTCTGCACTCTGGTTGCTGTAAATGAAAGCTTGTGCCTAACGTAAGTCAGTCCTGCACATAGAACCTAAACTACTGGTCTGGATTTTATTTTACCTTTAAATCTAATACTTTGTAGACTTTACCCATAAAAATTTGCTTAACCCAGTGAGGAGCTCCATTTTGGAAGAAAGAGGAAGCAGAAAGTCAGTGGGTAGCAAAAAACAATCTCTTTTTATTGCAGGATCCAAAAATGTATGTACAGACGGTGTTGGATGTCCATAAGAAATACAATGCGTTAGTCATGTCTGCATTCAACAATGATGCTGGCTTTGTGGCTGCACTAGACAAAGTAAGTATATGTAGTGGCATACAGCAAACTTCTTTTTTTTCTCTGTTTGGTGTTTTGTCTCCCAAATTTCACGATCTTTTGTGATTTATAGGCTTGTGGTCGATTTATAAATAATAACGCAGTGACAAAAATGGCTCAATCATCCAGTAAATCCCCAGAGCTACTGGCACGATACTGTGACTCTTTACTAAAGAAAAGGTATGTCTTCAAAGACAAATTATTATTTCAGCTTGGCTTTTGTTTTAAAAGGTTTTAGCATATGAGGTTTTATATTGTGTCTTCAGAAACAGAACTTAACATTTCAAGAGAAATTACTTATACCAAGTTCTGAATACAAACATTTCAATAGGACTGTTCCTAAAGATTATTTGGAGTTTACTTTTCTTTTTTAAAGAAGAGAGGGGAAATAATGTAAGATGTAAGATCTTTCTTTCCTTACAGGAAACTAAGTTCTATTTTTCTACTAAAATAGAAGAGGTTTTTTAGTTTGTTGGTTCCTGCCCACCCCCTCCCCCCCAAAAAAAAAAATTTAGTTGCGTTGTATGTTGTAAAGAGACACACATTGCCTTTTCCATTAAAACTCTTGCTTTCCTCCTGTTGTTCTCTATGTATGTTCTTCCATTTGGGCAGAAATTGAGGAGGACAAAAACTGCTTTCTAACCTCTTGTGGTTCACAATTTAATTAAGGTATTTGGCTTCAAATGATTCAGCAGCTCATGTATTGAGTTGGTATCAGTTCAGTTTGTACTGGTTTCCTGTCAGTTTTGTCACTGGCAACTTCTCTAGCTGTTTTGGAGAAGAGGAAAAACACCACCACCAGACAACCCAAAACCAGAAGAACTTGCTCGCTTTTCCCTTGCCCATCCCCTTTAACAAAGGATTTGTTTTCCCCTTTAGAAATACTAGCTTTCTGCAGGGTAGATTTGGGGTGTGCCTGATGGACAAGCACAATATGGAGGAAAACAATGCGGTGCCACCTCAGCTCTCACCAAGTCAAGACCCAGCTCTCTCAGCTGTTTTCTTTTAATTCTGCTGTCCAAGAAATAAAGATAGCATTTATCAGCAGAAAAAAAGGCAGGAAGAGAGACATCCATGTTGAAGCCCATAAATCCTGAGAAGCAGGAAAAATAGGAATATTTGGGATAGGAAATCCCAGGCAATTCATGGTCCAGGACTTCAGTCTATTGTTTGAAAGCCTGTACTTAGAATTGTTTACATCTGGAGTAGTGGAGTGTTCATTTCACTGCACTCTTTCCTTTAGAGAAACTACTCAATCTGTATTCCTTTGTGAAATTTTCGTATTTATCCATACGCTGTTTTAAAATACACTTCTTTATTTGCAGCTCCAAGAATCCAGAAGAAGCAGAACTGGAAGATACACTCAATCAAGTGGTAAGATGTCTATAAATACAGTTCTCTTCTGTGTAAGCTTTGACAAGTTAGTAGTATTTGATTGTCATACAAGTCAGATGAGAGAAGACCTTTTATTTTGTATGTTTGACGTCATTGCTTAGTATTTCAGCTTTTCAATAATAACCTTCATCTCTGTGTGGTATGTTGGTTTTATATTTTTAATTTTAAAAAAAGCAACCCTTTACAGCAGATTTAAAATGGCTAAATGGAATTTATGCTTTTACTTAATTTTTATATATTTACTTATATACACATATTGTATATAATTTCTACAGTGTGTTTTTATGTAATTCGATATAAACACTCACAAGGTTGTACACGTGGACTAACAGTTAATGTGTTTAAAATAGTATCCATATTTAAAACATATACCACTGCTCCCTCCAGAAGATCTCCCAAACCCTCAGAAATGTACATGCAAATGAAGTAGCTACTGCTACAGCTTTTTCAAGACAAATGCTTAAATATTTTTTTCCTTACAAGTTATCATGGCTTTTTCAGATGGTGGTCTTCAAGTACATAGAGGATAAAGATGTGTTTCAAAAATTCTATGCTAAAATGCTGGCCAAAAGACTTGTACATCAGAACAGTGCTAGTGACGATGCTGAGGCAAGCATGATCTCTAAGTTAAAAGTGAGTATCCATGATTGTCCCATAACTTACGCGTTGCAGGTCTTCAGGCTGCCTTGGAAAGCACTGACATATGTCTGTTCCTTCTGTTAACTTATGTAAAGTAGAAAAATACACAACCTAGGTCTTGGTTTGGGGTCTTTTAGTTTTTTTGCTTCGTGGGAGCTTGTAGTGCATGTCTATCTGATGGAGTTAAGCTTAATTATTCTTATCCATAGTAATTACATGGATGTAATTGTCCAAGGGAACGACTGAAAAGTTGCTTAATTTCATTAACCCTTGTTCGTTCAGGGTCAGGAAAGATATGCTCTAATACTCCTTTAGTAGCCTGTTTCATTGGGTGTTTTGCTTCGTTGTTAAACACAATTTTCTTCCGTTTTTGGTGACAATTAAAGAAGTTGGGATCATTCAGTAAGGGAAATACTGAAATTTGTACTTTAAGAAAATAGGCTCCAATACTTTTGTTCTTCTCATTCTGCAATGTCAAAAATGTGTCTTGTTTTTAAAATACAGCAAGCTTGTGGTTTCGAGTATACCTCCAAGCTACAGCGGATGTTTCAAGATATTGGTGTAAGCAAGGACTTGAATGAGCAGTTTAAAAAGCACCTGACCAATTCAGAGCCCTTAGATTGTAAGTAATACATTCACCCCTGTTACTGTTGCGTAGTTTCGCTTCCTCTTGTTTCTGCAGAGCTAACCATGTGAGGGAGGTGTTTGGTTTAGACACCGTACCCCCAAAAGTTAGAGTTAGTAGTAATTTGACCAAGATACCTAGGAATTTTAAATTAGTCTTGTAGGTCTGTACCCTGTCTTCTAATAGCACTTTATATCTTCTGTTATGGGTAGCCTTCTCCTGATTTTGCACCTCATGTTTAGGTATGTAATGAAATTCAGCTGAATCCTGCCTTTTTTAATTGGAAAAGTGTTTTTCTATAAACAGTTTCAATTTTGAGCATAGCATGGCTTAAGTTCATACTTGTGTAGAAGTATTAAGGGAACAAGGATGTTGACAGGTTGTTACAGAGCCCTATCACTTATTTTAAAAGAATATTTTTTCATTGAAGCACATTGAAATAAATTCTTTAAAGAACTGATAATTATTTGTTGGATTAGATTTACAACTGTGTATTTAGGCTTAAATTTTACTTAGTTTTTTGTATTCTTCTTACTGGCTTGCCCAAAAAGCCTTACGAGTACTCTCGCAGTTGTGTGCTCTGGAGTGATCGAGTTTTAGTTACATGTAAAAGCAAACACTTACAATTTTTACACTTGCGTGTTAAAAGAGAAATCTGGTGTGGGGGTAGAAACAAGGTAATAACTTTCACAGTTGAGTGACTGTCACAGCAAATCTAAAGCTCTGCTACTGCAGCAACATCTTACATTAATTCCTTTGTTTTACGGTCTGAATTAAAAAAAAAATTGCTTCATGATTTTTCACGATGTTAGTTTGAGCAAAAGGCAGAACTGTTTCTTGTTTGTGTCAGAACTGTGACTCTGTGTTTGAAGAAGGGCTGGGAGCGAGGGGAATAATGCAGCTCAGCCTCTCCACCTCTCTTCCAGTGGATTTCAGCATCCAGGTGCTGAGTTCTGGATCGTGGCCATTCCAACAGTCCTGCACGTTTGCTCTGCCATCTGAGGTGAGGCCTTGCGCTTGGTTTATCCGCACAGGGAATGATTGTGAAAGGAACTTGTTTTACAAGGCTGGTGTCCTCTCCTGTTTTGTTGTGTGTCAGAGAGGACTGGGACTGTCTCTGGTGTTTGCCTGTTTGGCCAGAGGATGTTTGGAACAAGATAAGTGAGTAAGGTAGTAGGAGGGAACTGTGTAAAATACGTAACTATTTTCTTCTGTGGAAAGGCCCTGGTTAATGAATCATTCTTCAAAACTTTCAGCAGCAACTGAAGCAAATCTTTGTTAGAGTATTCTTCTATGTGTACTTCTGTTTAAGAAGCTTTTTCTTGCCATTGCTTTGGCTCTGACCAGTAAAATCTTCAGATGTTGTTATAAACCCTAGTCTTCTGTTGAGTGTTCATCCAGAATAGACAAGACCTGAATATTTAACATGAGAAATAAGCTTCACTGCTGTTACCCGGAGGATGAAGGTGGTTAAAAATCACCTTTCTAGCCTTGTTTTAATGTATCGTAAAAGGAAGAATGGAACTTAAATGGCTGTTTAGGTTTGTATCGTTACTGACACTTTAGAGGGGAACTCCTAACCAAGGGAAATTTTCATCCAGTCTGAAGAATTTGAATACATTGGATTTCTGTTCGCCTTACTCAGCGTGGCAGTTGAGGTTGATCAGATCTAATTCTCCTTCGATGATTCCAGAGCATGTTCTAATAATGATAAGTGAAGGTAAATAATACTCTTTATTTATTGTTCTTGCTTTTATACAGTTAGAACGGAGCTATCAGAGATTTACTGCATTTTATGCCAGTCGTCATAGTGGAAGAAAATTAACGTGGTTGTATCAGCTGTCCAAAGGGGAGTTGGTTACCAACTGTTTCAAAAATAGATACACGTTACAGGTAAGGATGACGTCACACCATCACACTGGTGACGGTGGCATTCAGAGTGCAGCTGATCATTTAAAAGCCATGCACCCATGCTCTGCTCCACTGCTCTTATATTATCTAGACGAGCTTCCCGTTTGAAGACAATTGCTTTTCCTTACCTTAAAGGGCCAGTGTGCAGATAAATGTCTTTAAAAAGGTGAAGTGTGTAGATGTTGAAGGAGCAGAGTTGATGCAAATACCTGTGCCCGCACATGAACTAGTTTGAATAGATACAACAGTGAACTGAGCTGTATTTTATTTGTACGCCAAAATATTTATTAACAGTATGTGATGATGCGTCACCATTAAGTATTTTAAATCACTCAGTGCTGGGGGGATGTGTACGTCCATGCTATACGCACACGTGCATGGTTAGCTACTGTGGACGGTGCTCACTTGCATTCATCAGCTTTATTCCTGTGAATAATGCTACTGTCTTTAAATAAAGCAAAGCACAGATGCAAGACTTGATGGCTACAGATCTGTGTATTACCGAAGTGAACAGAAATGTTAGCCCTCCCCAGATGGTTGTTGATGTGATGATTAATAGATCCCTTTTTATAGGTTCGATCTATTTACTGTGATACTTAAGATCTAAATTTAGAAGAAAATTGACTTAGAAAGGGAATACGCTACTTGTGGTTTAAACAGGTGTTGAACTGGGTTGCGAGAGACAACTGCAACCTCGTTGCACAAGATCTCATACTTTCTTGTCTGCTTTCTTTCAAAAAGTAGACAGAGGAGGGGAGTTCATAACAGTGAGAAGAAACGATAATCTCAGACTTTGAACTTGTCATCAACATGTTAACCCTGTGGTGACAGACGTGAATAAACTGCTGACAGTTGCCTTGTTTGTAACTTTTGTTTTGTTATTCTGCTGGGGCTGGAAGGATGAATCCAGTAGTCTGTAGGTTTTAATGAAGAATGGATGGGTAAGAGTTGGGGAGTGACAGAAGATTAAAATTATATTAGCAAGTGCAAAGATAAGCTATGGCACCATAATAGAGGACTCGATGAAGTGTCTGCAGCTAGTTAAATGATCAGAACCTTAGGGTTTATGTTTAGATAATGCTGGAAAGTAGAATTCTGGTTATATAAGTAATATCAGATTTTTCCGCGTTGTGTAATGATTACCACTAGTTGGCTGTGCTCTGTTGCACAAATATTCCAGGGTATGTGTTTAACTGGTGAATTTCAGGCTGTTCAAATGCAGAAAGTATGTTTGTTCATTCTCATTTTCTGGTTTCCCCCCTCTCCCCTTCGTTCTCCTTTTCTGGATCTGTTAGGCATCGACATTCCAGATGGCGATTTTACTGCAGTACAACACAGAAGATGCTTACACCGTGCAGCAGCTGACAGACAGCACTCAAATAAAAATGGTAGTGACTTTGCACATTTTACCACACTCTTGTGTACAAGTCTTTTGGTCTTCAGGGCTCTTCCTGCTATCGTTAGGAACAGGAATTTGCTTGAAGCTAGGGTTGGTTTCTGTCCTGGAGGAGACAGATGTGATCTACGCTTGGCCAGTGTAACTTTCCTAGTTTACTTTCCTGTAATCATAACTTCCCAGTCTTACTCCTGTTCACAACTGGAGTGAATTGTCCAGCTTCCTGCCAAGCTCTAGTAGTGAGTTTTCAGTGTTCCACTGTGTACATTTTAATATTAAGAAAAAACATTCCAGGAAAACCAGCATTTTCCCTAAATAATTGATCTGCACTTCCATTCTTCTTTACATCTCAAGGCTTATTTATGTGAACATTGTAAAATCTGCTGTTTCATTGTCTCATTCCCTCTTGTGGAAGAGGTTTCCTCCTTTTATTTCCAAGTAGACTTTCTGGCCCACAGTTTATTTGGTGCCTGTATCCTTTACTAGTAGGTTCAAATCAAGTCTGCTTGGGACTTCTGGAAAGTTAGGCAATTCCTAGACCTGTACTTTCAGAAATCCATATCTGGAGAGTTACTGCTGGCTTATACAGCAGACTCAGAGGTTTATGGGGTTGCCATTTATCACAGATGCTTGTTTGCAGATAGATATTTTTATTTATGCAAAATAAATATTTGGCCCAAGTTATGGTTGGACCAGAATAAAACCCCTTATGTAGCTGAAAACTAATTGCATGAAACCTGAAGTTTTCCACTGTGGTAGAATAGCAGCTTTGCAAACCTGCATAGAACACGGACACAGTAGGGTGGCCATCTGGGTGACCGACTTGGGACAGCAAGCAGAGTAGGTCCCTGGTGTAAGCAGAAGATGTTAGTCAGAAGGCAGAGGCTGTTTGGAATTAGTCTTTGTAAAGATTTGATGGTATTTGACCAACTGCAAGGGGAAGGTGTCCTAACACCCAAAAAGGGCCTTATTACATCTTACTTCTGTCAACTGCTTACTGTTGGGTTTTTTTTTTTCACATGTTTTGCAGCGTTCTGCACTTACTGCTCCTCAGTTTAAATACGTTTATTATTGTTGAAGTATTTTAATTTAGAGAAAGGTACTGTCTGTCTGTGCTGATAACGTTTGCTGTAATTTTGTAGGACATCTTGGCACAAGTTCTACAGATCCTGTTGAAATCAAAATTGCTTGTAAGTTCTCTTGCTTTTTTATGACCTTAACATTCAACAAAACATGATAATGAATATTTATTTATTTGTTTATTTCTTGCAGGTTTTGGAAGACGAAAATGCAAATGTTGATGAGGTGGAGTTAAAGCCAGATACCTTAATAAAACTGTATCTTGGTTATAAAAAGTAAGAAAAAACTTCAGCAGCATACATCACTTGTGTGTAATGGGGCACATCCTTCTTCTCTGCTTTCAAAATTTCTGTAAAACCTAATATACCTGGGGGGAAAGCTGCGGGGCTCAAGCGCCGATTGAAATATAGATCAACATCTGCCAGCTGTAAAGGAGAGGGTTGGCTAGTGGCAGGGCTGGGTTAGGTTTCAGCTATCTGACTTCGACTGTCAAGTCTGTCAAGGTCCGGATGGATTTTTTCTCATATGTCCTTCTTGTTCCTTGATTTTTTTTTTTGTCTAATTTTTGTATAATTTATTTCTGGTAAGAAATGGTGCTGGTTGTTACTGAGGCGCGTGACTGGCATGAGCTCAGCAAAACACATCATGTTTTATAAGGTTACGGCAGCATACAGCGTGACCAGCAAAGGTCAGCGTCTGAAATGTTCATCCACCAGAGACAACACGAGAAGATCAGCAGACTCGTTTCAGAATTTCAGAGTGCACAGTGGTCTGAAAACACGACTTTCAGTAGTTTTTATTACCTGCTTTGCCAGTGTTGCTAACAACGTTCATGTATTTTAAACTGTAGTTCTCTGGTGACTTTTCATCATGCTTACTGGAGCATAGATGTAGCACACGTAAATTCAGCGAGGAGTTCAGTACTTCCTGAAGATAAGACCTCCAGTGAAAGGAACATTTTACAACCTTACCTTGTACCTGTCTGCTCTCTTCCCTCCCTTGACCAGTAATTAAAGAATTCATGGTCAGTTGACATTAATGCAGCGCTGTAACAGCTCTGCCGTTGTGCAGCTCGGTGGTTCCCAATCTGTGACGCAGAGGACTGCTAAAAAACCACAGCTCCTCTCTCCACCACAGCATTCCCAGCAGGCCGAGCGCTGCCCCATGCTCCCTGGTGCTGGGAGGAACAAGCTTGTAGACACAGCACCTTGTCTTCAGAGCAGTCAGGTGTGGCAGTGGGCTTGCTTGGTGTAAAGTGATTCTGGTGATATGGCTTTAACTTCGGGGTTTGTTCAGGGGTTTTTTGTTGTTTGATTGTTTTTTAAGCAGGTTAATAGTCTTACTAACTTCTGGTTTTCTTTACAGTAAAAAATTAAGGGTTAACATCAATGTGCCAATGAAGACTGAACAGAAGCAGGAGCAAGAAACTACACACAAAAATATAGAGGAAGATAGGAAACTACTGATTCAGGTGACTTGCATTGCAGAACGCTGCCATGCTGTGAACTCAGAATTACAGCTTCATCGTCCTTTCATGAAGTGGGGTTCTCTTAGCTTCTGTTAAAGACAATGGCAGTGCACTGTGGTGGAGCTAGAAGTGTGTTCACAGTACTCCTAAAAGGCGACTGGAGTCTGTAATAGAAGCTGTAGGAAGGCAGGACAGGACGCTGTTCTTGATGTGGGTTCCGACATCACGGCGATGAGTGTTCGGCTTCAATGGATGCACACACTTGCCAGACCTGTCTTGGGTGAAAACTAGTACAAGGGCCGCTCCAAAAGTAACGCCTCCTATTATATTATGTTGGCCCGTGATGTCAGAGGTGGATGCTGGTGCATGGCAGTAGAGGTTAAACCTTTCTGCCAACATCCCGTTAAATTTTGTTGTCATGCAACAACAGCAGAGGGGCAGTCTGAAAAAAATGGCGCCTGACATGGCAGCACCTATGAAACAAAGGTGTGTGATCGAATTCCTCCATGCAGAAAAAATTGCACCCATTGACATTCACCAATGCTGAACGTTTACAGAGACCAAACAGTGGGTGTCAGCACCGTGAGGGGGTGGGTGACACATTCCAGCAGTGGCGACAGTGACGGTGGGTCGCCTCTGCGGGTGCAGAGTTCTACGTGCGCGGCACGCAGGCTCTTGTTCATCACTGGTGAAAGTGCACAGCCAGTGGTGGTGACTGTGTCGAAAAATAGTGTTTTGTGGCTGAGAAGTGGCTCCATCAAACAGTGTTGCTGTGCTCTTTGTGTCTGTTTTAGCCTCCACGGAAATACGTAGGAGGCACAACTTCCGGAGTTACCTGCATAATACCTGGCTAGTATGAACTGAACTGTTTTTCTCTCAGTTCTGCCATATCTAAGAAGCAGAGAGGCAGGGGGAGGAAATACAAATGTCCTACTAGAGCGTCACAGTAAGGTTAAATACATAATGAAGGCTTTCTCTCACATGAGTAGTTTCATGTTGCTCTTGGTACCAGCTGGTGCTGTTGTTATGGCTGACCATAAGCAGAGGAGTTCTTAAAACTCCGGTGTCGGAACCACTGCTCATGACATCTGCTCTCTGGGATCTGACTTCCTAAAGCCTGCATGAGTAGTTGGCATTTGTAGGCAGGCTTCTCCCCACCTGGTAGTTGGTTTTCCTGCAATGATGCTTCTGCGCTAGCAGCCGTGATCTGCTGGGAGAGTAGAGTGGCTTTACCCGGGACAGGTAATCTTCTCCTAACACACCGTTCTGACTTTGCTGTGCAGGCTGCTATTGTGAGAATCATGAAAATGAGGAAGGTTCTAAAACACCAGCAACTGCTTGGAGAAGTGCTAACACAGCTGTCCTCAAGGTTTAAGCCACGAGTTCCAGTAATTAAGGTATGTGAGAACCACATCTCTGAAGCTGTACTCCAGCAGGTGAGGAGGATACACCTTGGGAAGACGTGTTTCTGAATTCAGAAGGGAAGCTAAGGAGATGGGATGGGGAAGGACAGATTTTTGGGCTTGTAAATAAGCAGGAAATGTTTCAACCAGACATAGAGAGTTTCTTTTATGGTAACGTGTGTTCCATATGGTTGTTGGTGGTAAAACAGCTTGACTCATCTTTTCACATCAGTGCCAGCTTATAGCAGCCTCTGCTCCAGGCTTACCTCTCGTTGCTGCTCTCCCAGTGGAGGGCGTACCACTGCTTGTGGGCCGGCTCAGTAAAACCATTCCCTGACCTCTTCTAGAATAAAAATGTTGGGGAAGGGGGTGTTGTATGGTTTCCTCATCAGTTTGTTCAGTGGTCCCACCAGTTCAGTGTTTTTACATCCATGGCTGGTGGGGCAAAACACCCATCAGTGGAGAGCGGTTGCATTACCTGTCACCAGTGCTGAAAGAGGTGCACCCCGTCCCGTCATGAAACAGGCAGCGAGTTACTGCAGCTGCTGCCCTGAGTAACCTTACAGCAGCGCTTGCTTGCACCTTGGTTTAACTCCTTACTTGCTACCCTACTGTGAAGATTCTCGGGGTACTGATGATCAGTCAATCTCCCAGTCACTGCCCTGGAATGGCATCAAGCGTAACCCAGTCGAGTGGACTGCAGTCAGAAAAGGGGGCGAACTGCCGTGGTTCATGCCCTTCACCTGCTCCCGTCCTCTACCTGGCATGAAAGTCAGTGGCCAAAATCATTCAAGGTTTGTAGCAGCTACAGAGAGGGCTTGACTGCCAGTGTCCCACCGCTTGTGTTTGCTTCTCCCACAGAAATGCATCGACATTCTGATCGAGAAGGAGTACTTGGAACGTGTAGACGGTGAGAAGGACACCTACAGCTACTTGGCTTAACACTTTTATTAGCAATTACTTGACTGGGTGACACTTGGCAAATAGGTATGTGATGGAAAGAATGAAAGCAACGGAACTTCATAGCAGCCACCCTGCTGCCATTTGGACCTCCCTTTTATAGAACTGAGACCAGGACTCCCATCAGCCAGTCTCACATTTACATCAGAACTGCTCAGGATTGATACATTTCAAGTATGTAAATATGGACACCAACGCCATTTAACCTAATTTAAGAACAGAAAGGAATCAAACCCTTCTCCTTTAAGGGTTGCATGCTACTGCATTTAAATCAATACATTGGCTATATGATAAACAGCTGCCGTCGCAGGCAGCACTTATAAATGTTGGCAGCACTTTGAGAGCGAGTCTGAATGGACCCACGTGTAATCTGCTATGAAAAAACATTTGTATAGTGTGTTTCATTTTTTAATGTGTGATAAATAAAAAAAGAAATTAAAAGATTTCTGTACAAGTTGCATTTGGTTTTATTGTTTTAAGTTTCATGACTTATCTTTCTAAATGTAAATAAAAGGTATAATGGTTATGAAAGCTACAGCCATTCGTTTTGCATTTCCTCCTTTTCCCTGATTTCTGGTGATTTAAGCACATTTTGTTTTCTGAAGAAATTAATTGTCATCTGTCATCAAATGTGCATGTTACTTTAAAGATGAAATATCTGCACTTTGAAAAGAAGGTTGTGATGATTTCACAAAATGTTCAGAATAGAAAATACTCAGAATATATGTGGCACTACTTGGTCATCTGAAATGGGAGCTGGTTTTAATGTTCACAGAGTCATTTCGGTTAGCAGAGACCACTGACATCATGGAGTCCAACCACTCACCCTGCACTTCCACCTCACCCCTAAACCATGTCCCTCAGCACCACCAAATCTACATGTCCTTTAAGTACCTTCACAACTCCCTCTATAAAGGAATTTTTCCTAATGTCCAGCCTAAACCTCCGCTGGTGCAACCTGAGGCTGTTTCCTCTCGCTCCATTGCTTTCAGGTAGCTGCAGAGTGATGAGGTCTGCCCGCAGCCTCCTTTCCTCCAGTCTGGACAGCTGGTGTTCAGTGTGCCGTAAAATGCATCTCACTTGCCCAGGTGCTGCCCTGAAGAGGTAAGGTTTAGGCTGCCCGTTTCTTGGGCTAGAACAGAAAATCGAGTGGGTTCCTAAGGATTCTCATTAAACGCAACCTGTGAGGGGAAGTAAAGTATTTTGGAGTGTTACTACATATACACTGATTGACCAGGCTGCATTCCATTCTTCTCGCAATGTTTTGCATTCATTGTGTACATGTGAAATGAGTATTATCCTCCCATGTGTAACAAGCAAAAATGCCACCATCCTCACGGGCATCTCTTCTGGTCATTTTTGTTTTCTATGCTTGATGGTGAAAATTGCCCAAGCGCTGCTGCCAAAGCCTTGTTTCCCCTTAGAATTTGTGATTTGTTCAGTGTTTATTCTGGCACGAAGAAAGGGCAGACAGGTTTTATGTTGATAGTGGAGGTTTTTTTGCTGAGGGAAACTTAATTTTTCATGGTTACAGCTGAGCTCTGAGCTACAAAGATGTCTGGTTTGAAAACAACATCATGGAGCAGTAATAGATGTGATCCAAACGGGTTGGGACAATGGAGGAAAGTCTCATCCCCACTTGAGCTCAGGCGTGTTTGCTGTTGCTGTTCTGAAAGAGCTGTAATTGCACTCCAGACTGCCAGCAGGGGCCATAAAAGCTGTTCCATTATCAAATTGCTTTCTGAAATTTAGGAGAATGGAGCTTGTGATACTTTGTGTAGGCTTTTTTTTTTTTAAGAAAGATGCTGGTTTGTGTTTTGTTTTCGTAAACCCCTCTTGCAGCAGAGCGTAAGCAGTATGTAAGTGGTATGGTGACAGAGAAGAGGTGGTAGAATGATGCTCATAGGCAGAAGGCTGGCAGGAACCTGCTCTGAGCTGCCTCTCCAAGCCTGGCCTTACCCTGGTGCTGGTTAAAGCAGCATTGCTTCTCGTACTGTCTCTTGCAGAGCTCTGGTTTTAAATCTCATCTGCTGTTGCTCCAGCTTTCAACAAGAGCCATGCTTTACCCAGCGGGGAAACAGGTTTTGATTTTTCCTCATGAGCAAGATGGAGGATACAAATTCTTAGTTCTTGGTCAGGCCCCCACAGCACAATGGCATCTGGGGGCTGGACTTGAGGGGGTGGAGGCACACCCAGGGCCCTGCTTTGGCTCTGGCTGAAGAGGGCCAGAGAGCTGGAGCCTCGGTCCAGGTAGAAGCATGTGGTTGTCACGGACAGGATTTCCTTGACATCAGTTTTGCAGTAGTGTGTCCCTGGGCCTGCCCTCCTACCCCAGCTGTTCTGACAAGAGCACTGCTCTCCCTGGAGCAGTAGGCTGCAGAGCTCCCACTCAGCTGGCAGGACATAAACCAGCATGGCAGCCCTGTACCCCACCCCGGCATAGCTCCAAGCTGAACAATTTCGGGTCAAAACATATATATCAAAAACCTTGTAGGAAGAGACAGTAACTGCACTAATAAGCAAAGCAGTGGCTGCTTACAGATACACGGGAGCTGCAGCGGAATGTGTGGAAGTACTCTTGCATTAATTATTGCGTTAGTTTGCTGCTGCAGTGGAGGGTTCCAGTTTGTCGGAATACCACCGCTGGTGTCCTCAGTGGTATTTTTGCACTGAGTGAGCAGAGGTTCACAGCGGGGTTGCCATCAAGCTAACAGGCAGATAGAAGCAAAACGTACCAGCGTTTGTCCCAGAATCACAGCCATTGCTGTCTGGGGGGTTCTTTTTTGCAGGGGGGATGATTTTCCCCTCCCCTTAAATGCATCTACTGCTAATGAACACAGCCCTTGAGATGAGACTGAACAAAGCAAAGAATCACTTTAAAAAAATGATACATCGTTGGCACTGGGACAAGAGGCGAGCTGGAGGAGAAACTGTAGAAGCTTCTGAGCTGCAGCAGCCATCGCTTTAGAGGATGAGAATGTCGCTTCATGCCGGGGTGCATGAAAACAGTGAGAACACGACTATGTTACTTAGGTGCTTTTTGCTAAGTTCCCCCATCAGCCTGACTGACATCTCCTGCGCTGTTTACATCTCCACATTAAACCTTAAATGTGACCTGGAGTAACAGCAACAGGAGTAGGCAAGTACAGAGTTGCCCGTGCTTGGAAATTGAAGGTGAGAGTTCGTACTGCTTCCTCAGCTGGCTGACACAAAATTCCGACTGCATTCCAGTAAAAATGAAGAAGTTCAAGTATCCTTTATTTAGAGTTGAAAAATGTACCACACCACATTATTGCAAAAGTTCATAGGTACAAAACACTTTGCAGCTGGTGAGAAGGCAATAAAAAGTCGGGTTTTTTTATCTGTTACTATAAATTAGTTACAGTACTTTGCAAATACAGAATTTCAAATTGCATCATTTTTATTCTAAAATTGCCCACAGTACTAGAAATTCCTGAAGATAAGGCAGCTGTTTGTTTAAAAGAAGAGGTAGCTGGTGTCAAGGGATTTCCATTTCTCTTTCGATGCCCACATATTTCAGGGCATCGGCTTGGCTATATCTGAAATGAAAAAAATAGAACTGAAAATAAAACTCAGTAACACTGAACATTTCATCTTTGTCATTCTGACCCAACAGCACGGCCTGGAACACTCCCAGGCGTCCCACAGGTTCCTTGTGTGAATTTGCAGAACAACACTGCCCAGTCAAGAAACTTTCAGAGGAGGGTAAAGGAAACAGAACACCAAGACTGCACGTTTTCACCTCCAGCCTCGCAGCACTGAAGTTCATTTTAGCTAGTGGGAAGCAACTGCATGTCTCAAGGTGGACTGACACAGTGTCACCACTGGACAGGTTCGTTTTCTTCAGCTAAAGTATAAACACAACCTGAGCAAGCGCTCCTCTGCAGTAACCCAAGAATACTTCTTGCCCATTCTGAATGACAGCAGAGACATCCCCTGGTGGGACCCAGGGAACCCGACTAGATAAAGTCTGATTTCCAGGCAGACCTGTGGAAGTGGTGTGCGTCTGACCCCAGCTGTCACTAAACTTCTCTCTAAACAAGCTGCTGTTCCAAGTCTGCAGAGACCTTAACCAGCTGTGTTGCTCAAGTCACTCTTACACGGTATCTGACTGAAAAACAACGTGCAAGGGGACTGTTTCTCAGCTGCTGAGGCCCGGGGTTGCAGGAGGACAAGCACAGTGGTTAATTACGAGCTGGGCAGAAATACTGTAAGTTAATCCAATCTATGACAGGAAGAAACTACAAAATCCATCTACCAACCTGTAGTCAAAGAAGAGTTCTTCACCAGTCTGAATGGCTCTTTTCGCAAAAATTCCTATTCTGTGATCACCATTAACCATCATGACTGTTGAGAAGAGATTTAAACTTCCGTTAACACAAATACTGGCAAGTTATGTATTCTAAACCACTGTCCTACAACATTTCATGTGCTGCTAAAAGAACTACGGTTAAAGCTTACCTTTTGCATAGCAGTTGGGATTTACTGAATGGTTTGCAAATCTGATTTTGTTGCCCTTGCGTGTTGCATCAACCACAAAATCTGGGGTGAGGGAAGGAAACAACACAAGTGGTAGACAGGTCACCTTCGAACAAATTCTTGCATTTAATCCCTAGTGTGCTTGGATTTTAGCAGCTGGGAAAGGTAACTGCTCAGCTTCCCACGTGGACAAGCTGGCACATCACCCTGTGAGGGCTTTATTGTTCTGTAAGTCTCGGATGCTGCCACTGCCCCACGCTCTGGGGCATTTCCATCCATCTCCCGCCACAGTAGCAATGCCTTTGGTTCTCACTTGAAGCCTCCCTACCTTTGTTCCCCAAGGACAAGCTCCATAAATGTGCTAAGTCAACACCGACATAAAGCAGCTTTTTTCCTCCTTTTACATATTTTCCAGTACTTCACACCTGACACAGTACAGTATGTTTTTCCTCTTCAAGTGGCAGTAGCCACATGCCACATATCTGTGTGTGGCCTTCTTCCCCCCAACACAAAATTACCATCATAATTTTACTATGACTTAAATCAGGAGTTCAGACAGTACCTAGCAAGCTTGTTAAATTCTTCAGGCTACTTAATGCTCACACCTAACTTTACTCCGTGAAACTCTAGCTCTACTCAATTCATCTTGTAGAGTTGGCTTGCGTAATAGGCTCCATCACTACTATCTAGCTGAGCAGGATTTAGGGGGGAAAAAAAAAATTACCAAAACAAGACACCCTAGCTATCAACATTAGGAATCCACACATTGCTACAGAAAGATGTGCAGAAGAAAAAATGCCTCAGTGTTACTCGCTGCCTACAAAAGAACAGCTGAAGAAAATGGTGAGCATTTATATTTTATTTGTGCCGCGAGGGTTGTGGCTAGGACATACATACCGTTATTCAAGTTAAACAGAAAGCTGCACATGTATTTGTCATACACTTTTCCTCTTCGGTCTGCCTCATCCTGAGAAATGATCTGAAAGAAACCGTACTTGTAAAAGAGAGCGCCTCTTCCCCTTGCAACCACAGCAGCTTAAGGTGGTCTCAAAGAAAGAGGGGGGGGCGGGGAGGGAGGGGAGGGTTATTCTCTGGGACTGAAAATATTCCTAAGCATAAGTGGTTTCAGCAAGCGTTCTGCGCCCACCGGACAACCACGGCTTGCTCTTGGCATAAGTAAGTTCTTTCAGAGCAGAAGGAAAGCAAGAATTGCTTCTCTGCGCAAGGTCAGGACTGCATACCTGCTGCAGGGGTTTATTGCACAGACACAACTTTGTGAAGGCAGCTACCGCATTTCAGTACGACACTGAACGATTTTGCACAAAATTCCAGGCACGTCTGAATTGAAATTATGACTATGATAAAAATGACATCACAGCCTCTCATTCTCACGAGAACCTGTGTCAAATATTTTGTGACATTTCAGCCATCCAGCTCCTGGGTGTGGAGCCCCTGTCAGCGGTAGCCAGCCAACACGCAGCTTCACCAGTTAAGCTCATACGTAACCAGCGTTCTTCACCCTTACCTCACCACAGTATTCAGAGATGAATTCATTCTTCTGTACTGGGTCTTTGATGAAAATTCCCCAGCCTGCCACATCAGAAGGTGCCAATAGCAAGTGCTGTGGGAGAGAAAAACAAAAAAAAGTTGAGACATGCCTGGTTTGGATTTGTTTTGGGGAGTTTCTTCTGTTTTGTTTTCTTTTGTATCACTTAATTAAATGTAAATGCTGGGACTCCAGGAGAGAAGACAAACAGTGGAGTCTTATAATTATCAAATGCACACTAAAATTACAGCTTTTGGATCAGAAGTTGTATGTGAAAGAAAAACCATGTGAAATACGTGAAAACCAATAAAAATTTTAGTTTAACCTGGAAATAAAGGTGTGCCATGGTTTAACCCCAGCCAGCAACTAAGCAGCACGCAGCCGCTCACTCACTCCTCCTCCCAGTGAAGATAAGAACAATTTAACTAAAATAAAATAACAGCATAATAAATACTGAAGATGAAGAAGAAAAGGAATACAACAGAGAGAAATAAAACCTAAGAGAAGACAAACAACACCCCCTGAGCAATGCCCAAGCAGCGACCCCTCTCCCCTAGCCAACTCCCCCAGTTTATATACTACGGTTTGGAACACCCCGTGGGCCAGTTCAGGTCAGCTGTCCTGGCTGTGCTTCCCCCCAGTTTCTTGTGCACCTCCTTGCTGGCAGAGCACGAGAAACTGAAAAATCCTTAACTTGGGATAAGCGCTACTTAGCAACAACTGAAAACATCAGCGCGTTATCAACATTATTCTCACACTAAATCCAAAACACAGCACTGAACCAGCTACCAGGAACAAGATTAACTCTATCCCAGCTGAAACCAGGACAGGGTGTAACACAAAAACATATTCTAGGGACTTCAAACTAGAAGGGCCTGCAGACAGGAGGCCACTACTGATCAGCTCAGTATGCAACTGATGTAGCTTGTGAGAAGATGTTCAGGAGCAGAAATAAACCCCAGGTCGACTGTTTGTTTGTTTAACAGAGCTGAAGGGCCTTTCCATCACCTACAGTGTGCACTGGAGTCAAGAACTGCAGCAAGAAGTAGCCAGTACCTGTGTCTGAGCCGAACTCCCCGATGCTCATCTAGGGGACGGGTGACGTGCTGTTTTAAAGGGACATCTCCCTATTGGAACTTACAACAAAGGGGGTACTTGACCGCAGTGTTACACAGAACACTCTAATTGGTCCATGACAAAACGCACACAATTTACCCGCAGCACATACGCAAACTAACGTAAGTGAGAGCTACCCTTCTTGTTTTTCTTTTCTGTTTGACAGCATGAGGGCAAAGAAATTCCATTCTCTGGCATGAAAATACATAAACGTCTCAAACCCAAGGCAATAGGCATGTAGCTGCATAACTAGCTACGTACTTTTTTGGATCCTCTTTGAATGCTACAGTTCTTGCAGGACACATTCTTGCTGTCCCAGTGGTCGGCTGCTCCGCACGTCAAACAGAGGTCAGGATCGCATTCGCGTACAGCGAGGTAACATGGACACTGCTTAGTGTTGCACTGTGCTTTACAACGACACCCAGGAAACCTGTTTTGGCCTACATGGAAAACAAAAGGGCGAATATGAAGAAAGTGCATTGTAAAATTAAGCCAGTGCAAATTATAACATGTTAAAAGCCCACTGCCGTTGACAGACGTATGGGACATGCAGATGTATTGTAAATTCTTTCCTTCCCTGATTTTACTTTAGTCTTCCTCAATTTTCTGACTTCATTTGATGGATAACTAAGAGAACCAGATTAAACAGAACACGTGCTCCCTTCTCACACCATTTGACACAATTTGCTGCTTCCGCAAACACAGTACAGACAGACTGCTGGGACAGAGTTAGGGGTCGGGGCAGTGAAAGAAATTTACAGATAGCTTTTAAATGTTTTACTTACATTCTGAGCTGCACTGACAAAACTTCTCACAGAAGTTTTGAGCAATGACACATGGGCATGAGCTATCGCAAGGCTGACGTGGGTGATCACATGGCTGGTAGTTGTAAACGTGATTCGATGACCCATCTGAATAAAAATAGCAACATTTGCTAAAGTTGAAAGGTGCAAACAAACACCATGCAGTTCCCTTCACTCTTTAAAGTAGAACTTCCCTTTTAATAATCTAACTGAGAAAACCCCCAAAATGAACAAAAAGCCCTAAACCTACAATGCGTGGGGTTAAAAACCCAGAAGACACCAAACCAGACCTGTAATGTTAGTTAGGGGTTTGTTGCCTGCTTCCTAGTGTACTTCACTCTTCCCAGTATTCAGCTGCTTTAGGTATTCTGAGCTGAAAACTGTTTACTGTGGAAAACTGAAAAACGAAACTACAATGGTATAATTTCCTGTGTGAACATGTTCTAGAGTAACACTATTCAGCAAAGGAAGTTTGCTCAAATACCCAAAGTAGTTTTTACTCTGGAGCAGCCAACTTTCGAGCAGATACACTGGCAAAACAGTACCTGGTCATTATACCACCGTGCTTTCCCAAGTCAATTTTCCAATACAGACAACGCTAGCATCTTATAGGCAAGGAGGGCCTGGCAGGGACAATGCTTTACCTATGGAGCAGCCAGGAGAATTCAGTGCTATATAAATTATAGTTGCTGTTAATACTCCTGAGCTTGTGTTGTGATGCTCAAGTTACCAATCAGCATCCAAAAAGACAAGGAACAGAAACTGATCAATCATTTATTGTGTTACAAGTCCCAATCACTCTCAACAAGTTTCCAGGTAACTATTTCTAAAACAAACTGATTTTTAAAAACAAGTAAGTGCTGCTTTTTACCACAGCTCCTATTGTTAATACCATTTTTAGGTGTACTTCAGAGAGGCCATAGCGTAAAGATCATGAATTCAGCCTCCTGCCCTTGCTATTGAATTACACAAAGCTCTTCCAATTACATAAACCAAACAGGACCTTTCGTCCCTACAATATCTGAAATGAAAGCTTACTTTTTTCTTTGTATTTATTAGTTATTATTATCTCTCTATATATATCTCTCTATGTATATCTCTGTATATAATGGCCTAATGTTACAAAAAAGCCAAAACCCCAAAAAACAAAACCAAAAAAGCAATAGTAGGATCTTAAAATTCAGGACATAAATTGAATGGAAAGATGCTAACCCTTTTTCAGCTGTATCTTTCTGCAATGAGCAGCCCACAACCTGCAAAAAACACAAAACAAACACAACAAGGTTGACAGGAACTCCTCCTGCAGTGGGCTGGAAAAGGTAGCTGCGTCTTGCACCCACACTTGACTTAAAATGGGCAAGTTTCTGTAACAGGAACACCTGCTAACTGCACACAAGGCAGAAGTGGCTGCAGCAGAACCACCCTGGCCCAGTCTCTTGGAGCTGACAAAATCAATGTTCTGCAGGCTGCTCCCTCCCCCTCCCCACACCATTCCTCTAGTCCCAGGATCGTACAGACGAGCAGCCCCCACCCAGCCCAGGCTAGAGAGATGCTTAAATTCAGATGGCCTTGAAGGAAAACCTGCAAAGAGGAGGCTGCTGGTGGAGCCTCAGCAGAAGGAAGGATACGGAATTGCAGATATGGAGGGACATGTCTAAATAGGGCAGCGAAGGTCTGTCAACTGTTGGCTTCAGAGGACCTGGCCCCAGCACCACACTGATCATCTACAGATCACAGCCAGGTACCACCCTTCACCCACTGGCACAGCCACACTGTGTCCTCTGCTTGGACAGACTTTTCCCCAGTTTGTTCTGACTGGTGGTCCTGTGCTAAGCCTTTTCCCCTCTTCTGCAAACTCGATATGCCTTTCTCTTACATCCTTCAGTGTCCTTCAGTTTTCCTTCAGTGTCCTCTTTCTCCATTAGCTCAGCTAAGCATTCCTTTTGCAAGAAGGGGAATTTTGGTTGTATAGTGTTGTGGGTTATTTTTTTTTCTTTTTAATAACAACATGCTTTTGGTTATTGTAACATAACTCACCACACTTTAAAGTTCCTGTAAGTTAAAACCACCCCTTTTTATTTTGTATCCATCTCAGATTGCCAGCTCTTTGGGCAGGAAATAGCTGTGAATAGCATGAATAGCTGTGACAGAGACAATCGAGCAAAATCACTTGTCTGTACCTCAGGTACCAAAAGGAAAGCCAGACTTATATTTCAGTAGCGTTAAAGGAGAAATCAATGGGTTTAGTTTTTCTTCAATTCTATGCATTTTCATTAGCACTGGAATTCCAGTGAACAAACATAATAAAAAATTAGATAAGAATTTTCAAAGTTTATAGTTCTTGGACTTCATTAGCATGTCATACAGCAACATTAAGAGAATATGGGAGAAGCCTCATTCCCTGCTAGCTGCACCTCACAACCTCACTGTCTGTGCAGGTTTACTGAGCAGTCCAAAACACTGGTGAACACGCATACTGAAAATCCCCAGTTCCGCCTTCCAGTGAATGCAACACTCAGAAGTTTGCATTCTAAGCAAGTATCTCCTGCTGTAACTTTTCAATAGGACGTTTTAGTCCTACTTCTTTCATGAAGGCCTATCAATTTTGACTTTAACCAAATGGTGTGCTGGCCTTCCCCACCACGCACGACAGCTTTGGGGAAACAAGATTCTTTGTGCAACTGCCCTTTCAAAGCCTTACCGTTAGACTTAAGTGCTTGACAGCCAACTTTCTTACAAGCATTTGTAGGAACCCATACAAGTTAGAAACCCACAAAGGCAGATTTGTCCAAGTAACTGACGTTATGGGGAGGGAACAAACCCAAAAACTATCAGTATTATTACACATCACTGTCATAAACACATGACATTCCTATTAAGAGTGACTGACTCAAGAAAAAAAAGGCTACCAACACATACTTATGAATTATAAGATGCTGACTCTTTGCAAGAAGACATAGAACTGAAAGAAGGAACGCAATTTTGACTTAAATTACTCTAATGCACTTCAAACTACTTCACTTTTTTGTCTGGCTCATATTTGACAAATGTAACATATACTGTATTTTTGAACAATCCTTTCACAGAAGCTTCTCTCAGATAATAAGGACCTACTAGGATACTGAACCCATAAAAGCTTTCTGTGGATAGAATTCTTAAAACAGCATTTCATTAGCCATGGTAATTAGCATTTTTTTTTTTGCCTTAGCTAAGTACTATCCTAATACTTTAGAAGTACCATGCCACTTGCTGGTTGCCACCTGAGATTTTCTGGTTTCTATGGGAAGGTCCAGACTGTATGGACAAGGCCATGTGAATATGACAAAGATTACCACCATCAAAGAAGCATTAACAAGTCAAAATGGATATAACATTAAATATGGCAGTCACAATGGCAAAGGCACAGTTTAGCCACTCTTGTAACAGAGACTGATGTCACAGGAAAAGACAGCCTAGCAAGAAAGGCACTGGAGACACACAGTGAGAGCATGAATTCTGGGGAATGGCAAAAGGCAGTATGAAGTAAGGTGCCAGTGCTGGCCAGTTTGACAGGAGGTTTGATTAGCACTATCAAATAGTACATTCACTGGCTTGTAACTTTCAAAACCTGCCAGGAAGCACTGCAAGTCCCCGATTAGGGCACAAAGCTGAAGCCTGAATGAGCACCATACTAAAGGTGGACTAATTTATCTATCGCCCTATAATCTGGTATCTTAACCAAAACCGAAAAGCAAGATCTGGTCCCAAGCACCACGAAGCAAAGGCAAGGAAAAAACAGAAAGCTGAGAAAGCACTCATGACTCAAAGCTTCATTAAAAAAAATAAACTGGAAACTCAGTGTCAGATGTATTTGTACATCTGGTTGCTGACATCTGCAGGACAGCCAGCTTAGAAAACAAGTGCTTCACAGAACCACAGAATCATTTCGGCTGGAAGAGACCTTGAAGATGATCAAGTCTAACTGTTAACCCAGCAGTAAGCTATGTCCCTCAGCACCACATCTAGACGTCTTTTAAATACCTCCAGGGATGGTGACTCCACCATCTCCCTGGGCAACCTGTTCCAATGTTTCACAACCCCTTCTGTAAAGAAATTTTTCCTAATATCCAAGCTAAGCCACTCCAGAGCAACTTGAGATAGTTTTCTCTTATCTTACTGTTTGTTACTTGGGAGACCAGACTGATCCCTACTGTGCTACAACCTCCTTTCAGGTAGTTGCAGAATGATAAGGTCTCTCCTCAGTCTCCTTTCCTCCAGGCTAAACAACCCCAGTTAACTCAGCATCTTATCCACAGCCTCCCTGCCACTCAGACTCAGCCGTCTAACTAGGTGGCACACAGGAATACCTGTGCCAATGCCTCAGCCGCACCTTTGCCTCGTAACAGTGAGACTTTAAATCCCTATAAAAAGGCACCTTGAACTCTACGCGGAACCACGGAAGCTTTTCAAACATACGCAGTGAACAGCAGTCCAGTGGAAGGTCCAGACAGGAGGAGGAAAATGAGAAAACAGAAAAGAAAATTTACCAAGTAAACTCACATCCAAATACAGGATGAAGGAGGGGAGGAAAACAAGAATAATCAAGAAGCACCCTAAAACAGATCCTTCCCAATCCACAGCAAGGAGTGCTAAAGCAAATACAACTCAGCTCTCAGCAATGGAAGAAAAACATACACGTAAGAGAATGAATGGTACTGAAGTACTCTCCCTCCAACAGACACTCATGCTTTTCTGAATTCTTGCTTGGTTCGGATTTTTCTATTGGCTTCTATGCAAAGTACTTGCTTCTCCAGCAAAGCAGACTTTTCACAGACTGCCAGGTTAACGTTTGATACGCAGGACAGGCTCTGACACTTACTAGTTCTCCCGAAAACCAACTACATAAAAAGTCTTCTCTTCTCATTGGTCAGCCTTATTATGGCTACCTAACAAAAAGGACACTGGAAACATGGAGAGAGTATAATTTACTCTCCAAGAGGAGTGTAGTCTTGTCCACTAGTTGCTCAATATGCCTGTACGAGCACCAAGATTCCATGGCAAGAGGGGCAAGTCTTGTAAGAGAATCTACCATCAAATCAGTTCTAAGAGGCCATTAGGAACAGCCTTCCAAGGCTGCTTTTCTCTTCAGTGAACGCTGCTTTTGCTAAAAAGTCTGTCTATCACACGTACATGTGGAAAACCTGCCCACCAGTAAGTCCCTTGCAATGGAAAAGCGCAAACAAGACAGAAGGGCCTTCCTGGCTCTAGGACTAGATTTACTTCTAGGAATGAGTAAACTCAACTCAAAGAAACGTAAGAAAGACTTCCAGATGGTTTTCCCAATTGCTAGTTGTGTGACATCTTTTAGAGTGCTGAGATTACAGTAGTATGTAGGCGAGCTAAAAGGTTTTCCTTTTTTAAAAGGCATTGAAGAATGAAGATATCTTGATTGCTACACATTCTGTGAAATCAAATATAAAAATTATCTCCTTTCTTCAATGAGAGTTAAAAGAACTAAAAGGCATTTCAGAACTAAATTGCTAACATGAAAGTCTTTATATTGGCAGCTAATAAGAACAAAATAACCTCAAGAAACTCCACGTAACAGTATTTGCTTTCATTTATTTGGGAGGAGAAAAAAAAAAAAACCACCCACAAACACCAAACCAAAAAAAAAAAGGCTCAAAACTCCTCCAAAACAAAGTCAGCCTGGTACCCATACAATGCATTTCAGCTTCAAATTACAGTTAAGCCTTCTAGTCACTCTTTTCAAACAAATGTAGTGGCATCATTTTTGTGGCTATTTGCTTGACTCTGAAACCAAGCTAATTCCCAACTGCATACTCCAAATGTGCACTATGGCTAACAACTGCTGATCTAAACAGCCAAGCCCACCAAATGCCCAAAACCTTGAAAACTGTGCCAAGAGCATTAAATCAACAGTTTGTGCTGAGAACAAAACCCCTTCCAGATGCTCACTGAATCTTTTCCTAGCTCACACTGGCTTCCTCTGTGCTACAAAGTATAGACTACATGACTACTTCATGTGCAACAGTACAGCTGAGCCAGGAACGTCACACTAAGCCTGGAAATAATAAATATACAAGCTAAGACAGAAACAAGAAGAATTGATAGGAGAAGAACTGGAAGAACAAAGTTGAGGGAAATAAGGAAAGTTAGAGGGAGAAATGGGAAATTCCATGGAAAAAAGTGCTTGCAGAAAGAAACACTCTTGCTAAGTTTCAGCCAGCTTTTTATCTCCTATGTTCTTATTCCTAGGAATTAAAAATAATCAATACAGAGTTTTGTTTTTCAAACCTCAGGATTCTCAAAATTAAAATGCATTTCACTGACAGATAGTAGCCACCAAGTTTGCAATTTCAGCAGAAATTGTTTCGGGTGGTCTTTGTGGCTCTAACAAAAGGCTTGAAGTTGTTCTTCAATGAAGCTTCACTTCAAGTATTAACTTTTTAACCTGGTTCTTTAGTTGAAGTTCTAGTTGATAATGAAATGGGAGTGCTACAAAGAAATAGTTTCTCTTAAAGAAATAAAATGCAATCCCACTAGTGTGCTACAATATTTGTTTACTCATCATCTGAATCTCAACGGAACACACTTCATCATAAAAAACCCCTTAGTGTTAATTTACAAAATACTACATAATCATTATTGTATCCCATTATAATGCTTGTAAAATTGGTGTTTATTGCTGCAAACAAAACCATACCACAATATCTTGAACGTTATACCAAGCTGCGTAGAGTATTTCTAATCTAAATTTAGTTTGACTACTTGCAGCAATACACCTAAAAGAATCTGCTAAGAAAAATCTGGCTGTTTTAGCTTAAGAAGCTAAAAAGAAGGAAAAGAGGAGAGAGGTGACCAAACACCATTTTGTTTCATTGCTGCAAAGTCTAGTTTTCAAAGCAAATGGAGAAGAGATGCATGACTTTTCCTCCAAAATGCTTTCTGGTTTGATCCCCTGCATCTCCAATTTATTTTTATGCTAAGGTTATTTAGTAACAGATTTACCTGTGTTTCCTTTTCTTCTTTCTGGGAGGAGTATCAACATCTTCAGCAGGGACTGGAGCAATAATACTAGATTCCTTTACTCTAAACTCATACACCTAACAAGAGATACCATAATACATCCACGATAAATCTCTCACTAGTAGAAAGTTTCTCATTTTCTAAGTTAGTATGATTTCCTCCAACCAACAACTTACAGATTACATCCAGTCTCTTTTCAATACATTTAAAGTTCATTACTATTGTCATTTAAGAACAGAGAGTCTAATTTCAAGCTCCTGTAAATTTAATTTAAAAGTGGTTTTAAAACTAACTTATGTATTTGTGGCATGAATTCTGGATCACAGCATTCTTGGGAAAACCAAGAAAACTTACTCAATTTTCTCTTGTAGTCATCAATACTAGTATTTCTGTACTTCAGTTTTAAAAGTAAAATGCTATCATCCTTAGTAAGTAGCTTCCTTTCTTACCTGCCTACACGTTTTGGTCCCAATCAGTCTGGCAATTGCACAGAAGTTGTCATAGTAGGTGCCAATAAGAAC
Organism: Buceros rhinoceros silvestris; assembly: GCF_000710305.1. Taxonomy (NCBI): domain Eukaryota; kingdom Metazoa; phylum Chordata; class Aves; order Bucerotiformes; family Bucerotidae; genus Buceros; species Buceros rhinoceros. The sequence continues at coordinate 52,006 of NW_010419147.1, forward strand.
TCTAAACATTGAGGCTTCTGCACCACTCCATTCCACATTCTCCGGAGGCTCAATATTTGGCTTCATCTTTATTGGTGTCTGACACCTAGAATTTGCTTCTGTAATAAATGAGTGAGAGTAGGGGGTCAATGTAAGGCTGTGTTTCAAAAACTTCCACAGCCCTTAAAAATGTCAGATTATTAGTCAAAAATATCCCAGGTTTTTGTTGTTGTTTCCTAACCCAAGAGCCACAACAAACCAGCACTTTTCACATACCTCTTAACGAAGTTAAGAATTAGGTTAACAGTAGCTATTGAAATTACACACACCTCACCTCTACAGATCGATCAAGTCAATCTGGACATTTTCTCACAGGGTTCTGTTTGATTAAATTCATATTATTACTCTGCCTTTTCATTCAGTTCCCCATGTTCCAACTACAGGGTTTCTAGGATCGTGTTGCTCAACTTGTCTGTTTTGGTTTATTTTTTCATCCTCTCAAGCACAGCAGCTAATTGAATAAAGAAGCCTTACCAGAGGAACTGGAGGTTTCATCTTTCTTTTCTTCTTCTTCTTTATCATTGTTTTCTCCTCCAGTTTCAGTTCCAGCTTCTCTATCACTATCTGTGTCTTTTGACTCCAATACATTTATTGTTGGCGTGCTGGGTCTGCTGGTGTTGTTTGGAAGTCTTCCCCTTCGTCGGCCACCCGGGCGCTTTGGTGGTGTCTTTATACGCTCAGCGGTCAAGGCAGCTGCAAACTCCTTTGCACCTTCCTAAACACAAAACATGACAATTTTCAGAAAAAGAATTAAAAACTGGTTTCACCTGTGGTCAGGGATTGGGGGAACATATTCTACTTGCATCATGCAGAACTTTACATTATTCCATATATTAATCATGTACACACAAATTCCATTTAAATGTACTCTGACCATGAACATAAATACTTCTGATGCTATCACAAGAAAAATCTACATTTACAAAGTACTTATGTTAGTATTTCACATTCTCTTCCATTTTGGCTGCCAAATAAATAATTCAGTAGTAAATTTCTATTTTCCTAGATGACAGAAAAACCAAGTTTCCCATAAGAACACCTTTCAAAATGCAAGAGCTCTCTTCCACACGGCACTTAAACAATACGCATTCTACAGTTTCTAAAATGCAGTCACTGGTAATTAGTTTTCTAGAGGAAAGGTGTAGTACTATGTGTCACAAGTTTTTAATTGGAAAATTACAGGGTTTCTCATAACAAAAAAATTAGGGTAGGAATGAAAGAGATTTGAAATTATATTACTAAAGATTTAAGCTTATTTCCATCTTGTTGTTCCTTAAGATCACAACCACTGGATGGAATCAGTCTTCATCAAACTAAAAAGCCTTTGCAAATTTTAGTTGTGATATAACTTACAAGAGAGCTAAGTCTGTAAGTTCTTTGGATTGGACGCAAGAGCAGCAACACATTGTTAAGAGGTAATAATCTCCAGGGAAAATATCTCAGGCTACATCTAATAGAGCTAAAAATTATTCCTACTTAGACTTTCATTTGATGGTTGGAAGTTAACTCTTTTCTTTTGCACAAACTGAAGACAACATTCTTGACTGCAAGTGGTCCAGCACATCCTTACACCAAGTGCAGCTTGCAGTACTGCAGCTAACACAAGCACTTCGTGAATTCTAACATACGGAATTATCTTACCAGATGTTGATAACAGTGCGGTCCACAAGGCTTATTATCTAATGCTGCTTCTGTATTCTTTCGTTTATAAGTATTAGGAGTTGCATGGAATGCTGTTGAATCAAAACATCACATTCATAAGTTTTAATTTAAAAAATACATCAAACATTATCCAAAACAGAAGGTTTAACAAGACTTCATTGAAACCAGAATAAAAATTATAACAAATGCGAAAAAAAAAGAAAAACACAAAATAAACCCCATCTAGTGACATTTATTTGACTTACCACTTAAATACACAGAGAGAGCACATGGGCAAGTTTCACATATGCCCATCAGTGAAGACAATGATCGTATTCGTCTCATGTATCAAGGAAGATTTGCTGTATCTCCCTTCCCAACAAACAGAACTTGCTTTCACTACCATGTTAAACAGAATTATTCAGTGCTTCTATTGATGCATGATTATCTCTCAATACGCAAGACTCAGGTGTTCAATTTCTATCTGACAAAATTCAATTCCACACATTCTGGAAAGGTAATGGACCCACTTTTCATTTTTGTTAGTGAGAAGGACACATAAACATTTCTACTCTTAGTTGACAGGTGTTAAGAGTTCACTTCCTACACCCCAGCTGCAGGGTAAAAGTAAGTTGGCACCGCACAGTCACTATGGATCAGAACAACCACAGGTAAGGCTGCAACCTGCAGAGAAGCATCTGCTCACATACCTGACAGACTCTGTGTAAGCTGCAGAATGGTGACTCAGAATTGAGCAGAACTGGGCACATTACACACGCAACACAAGCACCTTTATAACAGGATGGCAGTTTCCTACCATTCTATATGAATTCTATACTTATTTGCCAGAGCTCGTCTCTACCAGCTCTTCCCATGCAACCCCAGCCTCCCAGCAGGATGTTTTCAGAGAGACTGACTTTCTCGGTTTTGCTGCAAGCCTTGGGAGCCCTTCTGCATCCCTTACTTAACTAAAGCTTGGAAAACTTGCAGCTTAGACTCTCAACAGAACTCATATACTCATGTTCCCAAATTCTATTAGAAGCTTTTTGAAATACCGTCCTTAGATTTCCGCTATTCTCTTTCTTCTTTTGAAAATTCCTCCATGCTCAAAGAAGTAATTTTTTGGTTTTAATGGATAGACATCAATAAATACTCGTTCCTCCTACACGCGCTAACAGTGGTATACACAACTGCAAGGAACAAAAATAGAGAACGCACTCAAGCTTTAAAAAAAAAAAAAAAAAAAGGAAAAAAAAATAACCAAAAAACCCCCCTCAGGGCTGCCTGCGTCGCTGTATACACAACTGCAAGGAACAAAAATAGAGAACGCACTCAAGCTTTAAAAAAAAAAAAAAAAAAGGAAAAAAAAATCAACCAAAAAACCTCCTCAGAGCTGGCTGGCTGCTTCCTAATGCTCCATGAAGGCCTGCAAAAGACTGTCTGAACATACACAATCCCCAGCACTGTAAAAGCTCTTATGCTGCAGTTTCACCACAGCTGCAGTTAGGAAAGTGTAACTTACAGTTAAGTTTTTCAATACTCATGAATAAAAAGTGCTAATGTTTGAACTGAAATAAAGAAATCACTCCTCTCTTACATTAATCCGTAAGGGCTGTTCCATACCAACACCACACCCATCCTTCAATAGGCCACCACCACATTCTTTCCTACTCATTTCTAGGTTGTGCATGAGGCTTCCTTTTATAATACTCCACTATTTTTTCAAGACTGAACTTTCCGATTGCATTTTCTCCCTTTTAAAGAATGTGAGCAGAGCTCATATTACGTATTCACAAAGTTTTTAAAAGCAAATCTCATTTTAGTGATCTGGTTTGAAGTGTAGCTCCACAAGCACTTGTTTTGGTACCAGTGGAGGGGGTGACCAGTGGCAGTGAGCACTTAAGAGAGCTTCTCTGATGAAGCCACTTCTTGAACCCACCACTTCATGCTCCCCTCCCATAAGGGAAGGTGTGCTGGAAATCAAATGATAACGTTATAGAATTTACGTTTGCAGCACATGGGAACCTCAGGGAAGCAATGTATTCTTCCAAAGCTTTGTTAAAAAAGTATAAACAATGTAAAGGTATTACTAATTAAATATTGCATCACTTTCTCCAGAGAAATACATTACATTTTATGAATATATCTTATAAACACTAATAACCTTCAATTTTCCACATATGGACATGTAGATTATGTAAAGCTTATTTACAAGCAAGTATAGAAACGTAATTTATGCATATTGTTGCTACTAGCACTCCTTCTTCCCCCACATTGCAGTCAAAAGCTTTTATGTGGTATGTCTCTTCTCACATGTTTCACACATCCTTGAAGCGTTCATACATTCTGTAGGTAAAATATGTTAAATAACAAAGAAACCTTGACATTTAATGTCAAGTTATTCCACCTGTTCCCAGCTTTTAAGAAACCGCGAGATGATGAAAGCCCTTCACCCAAAAGTGGAAGGGAAAACCCCCACACTTTTCAACCCTGAATATTTGAACCTGTGAATTTGTGCAGTGCACCACTTCATTCAGGGTGGGTTTTTTTTTTTCCCACATAACTGTTTTACCCTCTCTTCATACCACAAGGAAAATAATTTTGCAACAATGAAAAAGAACAGCAAAACATTTGCAAACCATGATTCATATCAGACTGCTGCATTGTGCAGAAATTTTTTTACATGTCACTTGCGGATGCAAATATTTCTCTCAAGTTAATTTGTGTGAGGTCCTAAAATGAGTGTTTATTTTCCAAAAAACTGTTTTCCTTTAGGCAATGAAGAAATTGCCAATATGTAATGCCATGAAACAAACTGTCTTTTTAAATCAGCAAAACCTCAGAAACACACTCTGATACATCAAATTAGAATCGTATCTTGTATTCCGCTATTTCAAACACCCAACACAATATAGTACTGATAACTATAGTCAGAATCTACCACCACTGTCACAAGGTATTTTTGGGAGAGGCTTATTACAAAGAAAGATCCCAGGACAAAAATATAGCTTGTATAGCTGTATTATGAATCTTGCAAATATCAGCAGTAACTTTTCTCAAAAATCAAGACAGCTTTGCAGAATTTCCTGAATAACTAAACTCCATATTTCTTCAATAATTTCCTTAAGAAAGTCATTCTAATATTGCTTCATTAAGCATGTTTTCTGTCTTTGAGATTTATTACCTGTCTCATCCCCAATGGGCTCAATTCTCGTATTTTTCATAATGTGAAAGTACACAGGCAACAGTTTAGCCTGAAATGTACATTTGCTTCACAGTCAAGCTATTTGGGAAATGCTCCCTACCTGATATTTTTCCTTCTTCTAAATTCTTTGTTAGTCCAGACATTTAGGCATAATTCCTTGCTGTCAGCAAATGAAGACGGTACACAAGTTTTTTCAGTAATGTCATCACCTGCACATAAAGGGATTGCCAGGTCGTCAAGGGGACTTGACACATTAAATATCTAATGATAACTTTTCCAATATTTAACTCAAATTTCTAGAACAAATATTTGAAAGTCCATAAAAAAAGGCTAATCTTAACAAAAATGGAATCTAAGAGGGGGAATTACGAAAGTCAAAACCAGACCTAACAGAATTTCTGTACTTGTTTAATTCTCTATGCCTTCTCCAGAGATTTGCACCTTTCAAAGTACAAATCTGATCACTGTAGCCACCATGTTACCAAAGTAATTCATCAAAAACATCAAACGCAGAAGCCAGGACATCATCCTGTAGTGCTTGGCAATTGCATGAAGTAGAACATAGGGGCAACTCATTAGGGTGCTAGTAGAAATGTTATCAACTTTTATAAAAAGTTAGATTGTTAAATTGTTGCAGAGACACTGAAATTGTTATTGCAGCCTCCCAATAACCAGAGTAGTCTTTTTTTGATGAGTTACTTATTTCCAGCAATTAATCTGGTGGATTTTGACCAACAGTCTTAAAATTTCACAAAAAGTGAAGAGATCTTACAACTGACTCTCTCAGTTTTTAACTGACACATTTCCAGCTCTAGACAGACACACAGACAGAAAGACACACAGACAGAAAACAACCCTCTTCCTCTGGTGTTACTACAGACAAAAGCAAAAGGAAGCAATGCATCTGAAGCAGTGAACTGGTCATTGCAGGGGTGGGATTTGGGTATGTCTTCAGGAAATGGTGACTGAGGCATCAGTTTACTACATTCAGTGTCCAGTCTGGAGGCTACACAGTGAATGTGTAAATCAAGCTTCAGGAGATCTTTTAGCAGCAATCAGGTATTAAATATATTTTATCAGGGACAATGCACGTGCTATGTAAGCTGTCATCAAGAGCATAATCATAACCAGTAATTTCACATTCCACCTTGAATGTCTCTACAATGCAAATGTTATTCATTCTTCTTTCTGCAATAGCCCTGAAAACCTGAAAATATGACTTAAAGTTTGGGCCTTTTTCAGTATGGGGCATGGTTTTAAAAGAAGCCTTGGACATACACCACCCACTTTTGAAAGGGTACTGACTTATTTAAGGGACTTACAAAAATCACCAGCAACAAGAACTTAGGCAATCTTTGAGCATAACCACCTTTGAAGGTTATGAACACATTAAAACGGGCCAGAACACTTTCAGCTCAAAGGATGCTGCCAGTATGAGAACTGAGGTCCTTCAGCCAATCAGTGACATGACTCTGGACTTTTGTCGTTGGCTGAATCTGGCACTTGATGTGTCAAAATGAACAACACCTATCCTTCACAGCACTAAACGAAAAGAAGTCTCTCAGCATTGGTGCCTCAAAGCTGTGAACTGGTAATGCCACTCTCCTCAGAGTAGTAGATACCGAAACACAGTCTGTGGATCCTTTCAGTTCTACTTCTAACAATCTGCAAAATTGACTATGAAAGGCAAATCTATATAAGTAATCAAATATATGTGTATTTTAGAGAAGCCCGTATCTTCACTGGAAAATGCCTACAAGTTTATAAAATTAGTGAGAAAAATGGCATAAAACTACTGCTGCAGAAGTACCCAAAATCTTCTGAGGTGTTACTGGAAGAAGTTTGTTCTCGCTATGTCTGGATGATGCTTTCTTGTTGACTGAAAAACGAAAATACTTTTGAAGAAGGAAAACTAGTCTGGCACTCAATCTCCCTGCTACACTACTGAGAGCGTCAAGAACTCATAAAACTGCTGCCAGGATTTGCCAAGAGGCAGCGTACAGCTCCACTTCCCTGTCCTACAGACTAAGGTTGCACACAACACTTCTTGCAATGAGTCATCCAGGCAATTTAGACACTTCTAAACAAAACCTGCAACTTCACATAAAAGGCTGTGTTGAAGTTGGCTGGACAGGGCAGCAGCTACACCTCCAGAAACTTACTGTTCTTAAGCATTATTCAGAAGTTAGAGCTGCTTTCTTTGTGTTTCCAAGCAAGGTCTGCCAACAGAACACAAGGAGAAAGTGGAACTAACGGAACTAACTCCAAAGGCAACAAATACTAAAAGAACCAGGAACAAACTAGAAACAGGAAAATCTTCCACTCCCACCCCACCATCTGAAAACAACTCCAGTTCCTTCTCAATCGGAAAGGTAGCTGAGGGACACTAAAAAAGCAGCAGCACTGTGTAAAGCCCTCAGTGTGAAGTACAAACACAGGCAGATTGCATGTGTGCTGGATGAGGAGCTGCTGACAAAGCACAAAGATTTCCAACGAACACGCATGCACACTCACAGTGGAACATGCAAATGAACAGTTAAGTCAAAAGAGAAAATCAATTTGAAATAAAGGGTGTCACAGTATTCACCTACAAATTGAAACCACTTCATATTTGACTGTTAGGTTCCGCTTTACAGTTTGACTCCATTCTCACAGAAAGAATTGTCTCAAGTAGCACTTCAGAGCCTCTCTTATTTTCACACTTTGCAAATGAAAACTAACGTCATTGCTAACACTCCTGTTAAATCCTTCCCCCAAAAGAATGGAACATGAAAGCAAGTCAGTAGAACAGATATCATAATTTCTAAAATTCAACTGTCTGAAACAATTCTTCAAATCACCAGGTACAAGTAAAATAGCTAGAAAGTCATAGAAAACAATGCAGTTTTCTTGAAGACTATAAAGAGAAGTAATGATACAGGTTGGTCCAAGCCAGGAATTCTATATGAACTCTTAAACGCAAAAAGGAGAACACAGTACAAACAGGTGCATTCCATTTTTTGAGGTATAGTTTTCACTGCACAATGTCAACATGGACAAGCTGTTTTCATAAATTTTAGCAATATTACTGCTTTTACTTGTTCTTCTCTTTCCTTCCTTCTGTATTGCATCTTACGGTACTTTTAAGTTCCCTGACTTGCAAGAAATACAAGCTATACAAGCACACTACAATTATACTTACGATGTAAGAAGCAATCATATTTAAAACAGCGTCTACAGAAGAGTGTGTGAAAAGAGTGCAGGCTTTGCTCCCTCTGGACAGATTTGGCATTTGGTCCATCTATGTTTGGTGTGCATTCAGGAGGAAGAGCTCCAGGAAGCTGCTGCTCAGTGAGTTCTTTGTATCTTCAAAGTAAGAAATAGAAGTTATTTATTCAGTATAACAAAAAAAAGTAGTGATTTTTGATTCCAGCACCACTCTGCACTGTCACTGGCAAATTTAAAAATATAAGAAATGTGTGTCAGCTAGAAAGGTTAATGTAACACGATAGGTTATTAATTCCATATTCATCGATCCAAACATAAAACTGGCTAGGAAAGAATGTCACCTCCTTGTATACAATACTCACTAACTCCATAAAGGAGATGTTTTTCCTAACAGCAGTTTTCATTTTACTACTAAAAAAACACAAAAAAAAAACCCCCAAAAAACAAACCACACAGATTCTTAAAAGATATGCAAGCACCCCCTTCTCAATAGTTCAAAAGGAAAGCTATTAAACCCCTCTGTATTGTCTGACTTGGTGGGAACAGTCGATTCCCTTCAGGTATCAGCTGCAGAAATTGCACAACTGCCACAGAACCTAGCTGCAAGGGGAACCATTCCTCATCAATAAATATTTAACAGAGTCAAGAAATCTTTGTTTCAGAAAGAAACACAGCAATATGAAATACTTTCTTACTTCTCTTTCAATTCTTCTGCTGTACCCTTGTCTGGAAACATAGAGGAAATGGCTTCAAATATCTTGTCAGAAGGAAATCTCCGAGGTGGGTGGCTTTCTTTCTCTGTCAAAGAAGCAAAAAATTTGGCAAACAAAAAAAATTACATGTCTGCTCCTTTGCTACTCCAAGATAGTGTTTAGAGAAAGGAGGACTTCGCCAAAATCCTAACAGAAAAAAAAATTAGACAACTTTAACTGCATTAAGTGATTTTTC